>NC_056744.1:307169504-307221168 GCF_019279795.1 Protopterus annectens
GTCTCCACCAAGAAATTCAGCCAAAGTGCCTGTGCCCCTGGACACATTCACTCTCTCCCTAGGATGGACATGCCCATCTTACACCACCTATGCACTCAAGAACGTAACAGCAGTTAAGGTTATATTCCTCTATGCAGCCATCACAAGTTAATGATGACAATTTGAGTTATAACAAATACCTGGGTCCTAAATGCATTAGCATGAATGAATTGAGGCAGCTTACTGAACTACACTTACGAACGAATGAACGGAGGTGGCTTACTGAACTATACTTACAAGCGAATAAATGGAGGCGGCTTACTGAACTACACTTATGAACGAATGAATGGAAACGGCTTACTGAACTACACTTATGAACGAATGAATGGAGGCGGCTTACTGAACTACACTTACGAACGAATGAATGGAGGCGGCTTACTGAACTATACTTACTGACCTTGCCAAAGCCTTTGTCTCCCTGACACATTGGAACATCCTTAATCAACTACCATTCTTTAAGTCCCTTATAGTTTTTCTGAAATTCCAATCCTCCTCACCTCCTCTCTCCCCATCTACTCCTATGCCCCCATCTACTCCTATGCCAACCCATGCTCTACAAGGATCTATTCAGGGTTGTCATCTAACCCCTATTTCCACTCATTATCAGGAACATCTCATTGACTTTACCCTCCTGATATTACTCCCTCATCCAGTTTTGCCAGTATTCCTACAGTTACATCTTGGAAAATAGCTTCCCTCACCAACAAGTTCACTCATTAAACTTTGCAGTTAACTAGACCACATTAAGCCCTGTCCACCATCCTTTCTATGTCTGGTACAGTCACTGTTGAATCCCACAGTTTTTGAACACCTGAGAACATGGATGGAGACTCTTCTCTGTTTTAAATATCACCTAAACAAAACAATCCATAACTTACAAAATGAAGACAGTCCCCCACCTTCAATATCAACTGCCCATGGACACCCAAAATCATCTAGTTACAGTAACCGTGACACCGGTACTTGGTTACAGTAACCGCAACACCGGTACTTGGTTACAGTAACCGCAACACCGGTACTTGGTTACAGTAGATGTGGTACCAGTACTTGGTTACAGTAACCGTGGTACCAGTACTTGGTTACAGTAACCGTGGTACCAGTACTTGGTTACAGTAACAGTGGTACCAGTACTTGGTTACAGTAACCATAGTACCAGTACTTGGTTACAGTAACTGTGACACCAGTACTTAACCATGGTACCAGTACTTGGTTACAGTAACTGTGACACCAGTACTTAGTTACAGTAACTGTGGTACCAGCACTGAACTAGATCCTGCCACTAACTAATGTTACACAAAAGTTTAACAAAATGGAAGTTCTTCACACACACGAGCATCACTGTGCCTTCCTACAAATGGCCAAAATATTGCCACATTCGTCTCCAAAGTACATCCTTACTGCCATCATTTAGAAAACTTGGCCATTTTAACCACTGACAATCCCGCACAGCAAAATTCAGAGAATCCACTGTAAATATTTAAGAACCTCCTCCACATATAAATTCTTCCAATCCATATCCCGAAAATCTGTAGTTCATCCCAATTTTTCCCATCATGGGTCCAAAGCTACGGAACACATTCCCCCTTTAATTGTGAAAATATTCCCACCTTCATTTCCTTCAAATAATCATTTAAAGCCAACCTCTTTAGCCCAAATACCTCCATGTGTTTTAGGTTCATAAGTAATTACTAGGTTAATGACCTCAGAGGACCTTTTTAAGCCTAGCCATGCATCTCAATGTGAGAATCAAGCCCTGTACCTTGTACCTGTGAGGTACACACATCAACAGTTATGCCAATCCCCAACTAATAAACTCAAAGAATAAATTTAAATATGCACATCGCCTATCCCACAATTCCATGAATCCCTACACTGCCTTCTCAAAAACATTCCAGACATACATCATACAAGGGACTAGCAAAGTTCAACTCCAGTGCCCTCTACTGCAAACATTTAGTGAAATTTTAACTTATAATATGTAAATTGCTTCATTTATTACTAACTGCACACCAGTGCAAAGTCTCATCATTACATCTATCTCTATACTATTGTATTACAAATACTCATGTAAAGTTTTAGTTACTTCTGTACACCAGTGCACAGTCACATCATTACGTCTAACTCTCTACACTACTGTATTACAAACACTCTCATTTAAGTTTTAGTTACTTCTGTTTACTGCAATATGGCTGCAGCTGAAAATGGACGCCATAGCCCAATCCACCCAAGTCAAAAAGATAAATAAATCAACAAATATATAAATAATGAAATGAACTTAGCCACATGGAGTAAATTATCAGGTGGTGACTCACAGGAAACAGATGTCCACTAAATGAAGTACATTTAGAAGAAATAAAGGAGGTCCAAAATATGGGTTTCATCACTCTTATTCACATTTAGTGGCAATGAAAGAGCCGGGGGAAACATGGCCACCTGAGCCCACGTCATAAAAGTTATTCAGCTTCTGACAAAGTAAGCGGGAAGGAGAGCATTACAGAGAAAGTTATAGGCCAACCAGGAGACACTATCACTGTCAAAATAGAAGTTATGTATTCACCATAATATTCCATCTGTGCTGTCCATTTTCATTCTTCCTCAACGAATGGGTTCGGATCTGAACATCGAATCTGACTCTGCCACTTTTCACAGATTCTAGGATCCAACTCTTGAGCTCCTCCCCTACCCATAATGCCTCTGACCATCAACCTTACCTCAGACTGAGTTTGCTGTTATTATCTGCATTATACTAATGCATTAAAATAATGACACTACGACAGAAAAGTGATGGATAAACTATCAGGAACTCAAACAGGAAATACGTTTTCTAACCACTCTTCCCGTTAGGTCTCTTCCAGGGTTAAGGACAGGAGGAAGGTGGGAGGAGCTCCAACAGGAAATACGTTTTCTAACCACTCTTCCCGTTAGGTCTCTCCCAGGGTTAAGGACAGGAGGAAGGTGGGAGGAACTCAAACAGGAAATAGGTTTTCTAACCACTCTTCCCGTTAGGTCTCTCCCAGGGTTAAGGACAGGAGGAAGGTGGGAGGGAAGTTGAGGAAGAATGTACATGGACAACATAGATCTTTATCTGATGTTGTCATTTTCGTTCGTTCCTCAACAAATGGGACAGAGTGCTCAGCTACAGGAACCTTGGGTAGCCCTCATGGAAGGATGTTCCAGAGCACCACGGAACCAAAGGCAGCTCTATTCCTGGAAATGATGTCCAATTTATAATGTGCAATAAAGGTACAAGTACTTGACCAAGAGGCAGTTGCATACATAGCATCAATAGAGGTTCTTGTCCAAAACGCTGCAGTAGTAGTCACTGACCTGGTTGTATGTGCCTTCAATTGTTTAGATAATGCGCTACCTTTCAAGGAGTAGACACAGGAAATACAATCTGTTAGCCATTTGGCCAGGGTAGTTTTAGAAACTGTTCTTCCCATACTTATGTTCGAAAAGGGAACAAATAGTTGTTCAGATTTTCTGAATGCTTTGGTTCTGTATATGTAAAAACACAATTGTCTATATACATCAAGAAGATTGAAAGGTGTACTCTCCTTTATTTTCAAAGTTAGGAAAAAAAATGACAAATTGATGACCTCTCTGATATTGTTTTCAGAGGCAACTTTTGGTAAAAAGGAAGGATTTGTGCATAAAATAACTATCTGTGAAAAATCAAGTAAGGTGGTTTGGAAGACAGTGCTTGGAGTTCCGGTACCTGTCTTGCAGAAGTTATAGCCACCAAAAACACAGATTTCCAAAAAGGAAACTTGACATCCACCTTAGCCGATTGTTCAAAAGAGAGTGTACTAGAGCTTGTAAAACCATGGTGAGATCCTAAGGTGGAGTGGGGTCCTTTATTGGAGGTCTAAGTAGGAAAGTACCCCTAAGAAATGCTTCACAGTTTACATGATGCTAAAGAGGAAGCATTATCCTCTATATGATAGTTCAAAATGGCTGCAAGTTGAACTTTAACAGTGGAAAAACTTGCTTCGTCCTAGAAAATCAGAGCAAGGAAGTCTAGAACTGCTGGAATTGGAGAAGTGAAGGGATATTGTTTTTGAAGATCCCAAATTGCAAATCTTCTCTATTTATTCTTATAAACTTTTCCAATAGAAGCTTTATAAGGGGAAAGATTGGAATGTCTTGCCATCATCTGAACTAGACAAACCATCAATAAATGTCATTTGTGATGGTTAGTCAGGTGCTTTGGTGCAAGAATAAGTGCCCCCTAACTGCCTCCAGAGAGGGACAGTCTGGCAACCTTACAGGAACGCTGGAAGGACCTGTCCAAGAAAGAATCTAAAGATCCCCTCTGGGTGATCTCTTCCAACTGCTTACTAGTGGCAATGCACATACCGAGGAAGTCCAACATTCTAGCAGACAGGCTCAGCAGGACCAGCCTCTGCTTCTGGGGGAAACGTCTCCATGTGACTCCTGGAAAGGACCTCGAGAAATCTTGAACCACATTTTCTTACCACCATGCGGATTCCTAGAAAATGGAAACAGCAAGACAAGGTCTTTCCATCCTATTCACTACAGAAGATGGTCTCTTTCACTGTTGGGTCAAACAAGAATGATCCATCAAAGATGGCATTGATAAATGAAGCCTTGTAGGGTTCCACAAAGTCACATAACCACATCCAGACATGTCTCCTTATGGCTATACATGAACCAGCCACCCCTGAGGTACCTTCTTGCACCATGTGAGATTAACCTCACGGATGAGTTTGAAATGGACTGTAGAGTGGACACTCCTGAGGAAAAAGATTTCTGTTCATCTGCAGACATGGATCCCGGGACAGAGCTCGACAGCTCCTCTACTAAGTCCCTCTGTAATCTGGTGAAATGTGGCAGGTAGTTCAGTGATCATAGTGCAAAAGTCACTGAAGCATAAACCCGCTTCCCAAATCTGTCCAAAGCCCTTGTCACCCGGTTAGAGGGATGGACAGAGGAGCCCTGTTGCACAAGCTCCTTCTTTGTGGCTGCCACAACAACCATGGCATCTACAGGAATCCCTTTCATCCAGTGTTTATCTGCTGGGGCACTTAAGATTTTATAATGGGTGTTTCGGGATAGGTTCCATGGAGCCTGGTTCATTCCATGCCTTGTGTAGACAAGATCTATAAGCTCATCCAAGGGAGTGTAACCCAAAATGTAGATGTGCCACACCAAAAGGCTTCTAAAAACACAGATTCCTCTTGGGAAGGGGTTTGGGCAGACCAACCACCTTTGTGGTGAAGGGTCTCTATAATTTCTTCAAATGATGCATCTTCTGGAGGAGCTCTAGGGGGACCCTTCCCCCTCATCAAAGTCAGCGTCTTCTGTGAGGGATTCCTGTGGGGAATCCAAGTGCCTCCTCTTACACATTATCTTATGGGTAATCTCCTCAGTTGGATGTTCCATTGAGGTATCAGAAGAGACAGGGAGTTCTACAGATCAAGCTGTTTGTTTCTGAGGTGTAAGATGTGAAGGCTCAGACACAGGATCCAGAGAAGGAACAGGGTATGGATCCAAAGATGGAGGAGTTGGCGCTACTCTCATTTGAGAGAAGACACTCTCCACGCCAACTTGAAGGCAGAGGGACCCAGAGAGACAAAGGACAATTCCTCCCGGAGCAGAGAATCTCAGAGAAGACAATCCATAAGTCTCCCCGATTCCCCACTCTGAGGGAGAAGTTGGTGCACAGCTATCAAGCGTTGAGGCTCCAAGAGGAAATGGCTCTGAAAACTCTGAAGTCAACCTCTCGAATCAGATGCTGATGCTTCGGCTCAGAGAACCGCAGTGCTCCAACAAAGTCAGCGATGATTGGGTCAGGGAAGTAGTTGGAGTCAAAGTAGGAAGAAAACTCAGATCCAACATACTGACTCCAGCAGCCTTCATATTCATGGGCTCCAAAACGGTTGGTCAGATCGGAGGAGGAGTAATAGGTAGAAAGGCAGGTCGACAGCTCACAGATCTGGTGAGGGATGAAGCTAGGAAAACTCCCATTCTCGATTAGTGTTCAGAGGAATTTCCACATCATCCTATCCACCTCCACTTCAGTAACATTATGAGAGGACCTAATAGAAAACTATGTGGAGGGTGGCCTACAGGACATTTTAGGAGTTACTTGTAAAAATGGTAACCTTCGCCTCGGAGACACTGGTTCTGGGGAGAACTGGAGAATACGGAGCCGTGGGATGGATCTTTAGACTGTTTTGGATCCAAAAACTTCAGATCCGATAACTTTGGAACCATTTTAGGTGGTTCGAAAGATGACGACTGTGGAGGAATCCGGGCTGGAGAGCGCTTACAGTGCTCCCTGGGCTCCTTGGAATTCTGAGAGGGGGGGGGTTTGAGCCCCTGAGGAAGCATCTGAGGAGGAAACAAACAGGGAGAGGATGTTTAAAATGAGCTTGTTCCTTCAACCACTGACCGCCTTTGCATTGAAGGCCTCACAAATAGCACAGGCTGTATCTAAACGTGCAGGGCCTAAACAATAAATGCACTCCGTGGGAATCAGAATTAGGAATCTTATGCCCACAGGAAGTGTATTTTTAAATCCAGTAGGTTTATCGACCATACTGGAAAAAGGGAGTACACAGAGTACAAAACAAGAAAGACAAGAAAAATGTTTTTTTTAAATAGGAAGAAAAGGAGGAGAGAGAAACTACCAGCAATGGAAGTTAAGAAATATATCTGCAGGTATAAGGGAGAAGAAAGAACTACCAATGATGGCATAATAATTACCAAAAAGGTAGCGATACAAGGGTAAGGAGGGAATAAATATACATTTGGCTAAACAGTTAAATAGAAAAGGGAGAACAAGTTTAGATTTAAATAGCAAAACCCATACTCTCAAGCTTGACAAGTCACAATTCCAACCATCTTGAAGAGCGGCAAACGAGATCTGAGAGACTGAGATGGTCAGGGGCATTATGGGTAAGGGAGCAAGATGTGGAGCCTAGAATCTGTAGAAAGTGGCTGAATCAGATCCGATAGTGGGATCCGAACCCATTTGCTGATGAATGTAAGAAAATGACATCAGATACTGTGATTCTACAGCTCAGGACAGACCCCAGAGGACAGCAACAGTTAATCATGAAAACCCCGAATGGAGATTGTCCGCAGATGGAACACTAACGTTGGATTTTCGAATGCCCATCTTGCTGAACATCTCCATGTCGAAAGTTCATATTAGTGAATGCACTATGCATTTGCTGATATGAACTCAAAGTACTGTCAGAGATCGGAGTACAGTGCGGTTTGGGAAAGTCATCCCTTTCCTCACTGCAGTCTGATCTCACAGTTGGAATGTATAGTTAAGCAGGGGGTGTGGGGGTGCAAGAGGGCCTGCCCCCCCCCCTGCAAAAACGTGATTTTAGGTGTAGAAGTTTAGTGTTTCTATGCTCCTACACAGACATCATGTGATGTGTTTGATTTTAATGTCAAATCAGCTGAATTCGTTCAGCTGATTCGACATTGTGATTTGGGACTTTTTTTTCGTGGTTGTGGTTCAGTGTTTTAGTCAGAAATTGTCGATATTATGACAGTAAACCGATAGCAACATTACAGCTGTCAAAACAGATTCCATGGCAAAGGACTTCTACGCTTACAGATAGATGAACACCTTGCTTGCATAATAAACACCCAATGCACTCCCTGGAGCAATATAAAGGAACTGAAACATGAGGCTGCCATGTAGTACAACTTTTACCCAGTCTGGTTTTCAAGATAATTCTAAACCATCATTCACGGTAACAAAATCGTCACAGAAACCTGTAAATGCTGGAGGACATAAAGGAAAGAGGAGCTACATACAGAGTTAATGAAACACAGAGGGTGAGTCAAGGAAAGAGAGAACTGCCTTTACAGTGCCACTGCTGTACTCCATGGGGTACTAACAGCCTAGCTAATGACATTTTGGGGCCAAAACGTGGAAGGATAACTCATTTGGGTCCTCATCAAAGGCTGGACCAGACGAAGTATGCATCTAAATGATGGTGAAGATGGCCAAGCATTATGGGTATTTCAAAAATCTTCCATTTACAGGTTCATTAGTAATACCGATGTGAGCTGTGACTTTTAAGAAGGTGGTGTTAACTATTTACTGATACTCAAGTCACGAAGTAAAACTGAACAAAATGAAAATCCTGTGGTATCCCTTGAAGTCTCAAAAAATCCAGTATGCAACATATACTGGGTCAAAAACAAACCAGAAAGAAACTTTGCAGTGTGGAGGGTGTGATGTTCACTTCCTGAATTATGTTCGGCATGCAGTTCATTAATAAAAATCAAACTGTAAAATAGGTGCTACAAAATAATACAATAGAAAATGGTAGGTAGTCCACTGTTGAGTTAAAAATGGAATGTCCTTTATTGTAACACACAAACAAGCAATCCTAGTTGAATATAATGAAAAGCATCAAAAACATTTGTTATTTATATATAATCAGGTTGTTTGGAGCTAGGGAGTGGTTACAGAGGGTGGTTCTGTTAATAGCAGTAAAAGCATTAAACTCATTCCTTTAGCCAAGTCCCCCTTCCCTCCTAACACTATAGTGTAATCAGAGACTGTGCTAACTAAAACTGAATCTAGAAGGGTAGAGTCAAATTACAATAGGAGACCAGTTTATTAGCACTTTGTATAGTCTAACCAAATAATCTAAACTATATTAATAAACTAACAAAATGATTAGCTAACTCACAAAAAGATCTATCAACAGACATCTATCAGAATAAATATTAATAAATATAAACTAAACCACAAAGACTGCTTTCATATCAAATAAATACTTCAAGTTTGTGTGCCGATAAATTATAAAATGAGCACATGTATAAACCTACAAGTGAAAACTTAAGTAGGATGAAAACCAAAATTATAACTGCTAAGGTGGGATGCCCTGAGGATCTGTTAAAGTTTGACATCTAACTAGGAAAAACACTTGGTTTGAATGTGTAAGAGTACACTCAAGAGAACTGTCCCATTTGAAAAACGAATGTACCCTTATATGTGAGCCATCCCCCAGAACAAAGGATGCATGCACCAATAAGTATGGAGCCAGCTGTGTCTTTTGTCATCACATACAGGTGGGAGACATGTTTTTCCTGCCCTTATTTAAAGAAACTGATTAAAACTAATGTAAGAGGTAACTAACTCAATGCACGTGGTTTACAGGGCAAGCTGCAATGACCATGAAGCATTTTAAATGGGGAAAATTCAGACTTAAAAGAAGGACTTCTGGCCATCTTTCTGAAATTACAGCTAAGTGCAAGAATAACGCACTGGCTCGCCACCTGCAACTTCACAAAAGACACACTGGCTTTAAAATTCTAATTATTGACCATGTGGACCTTTTGGAACTGGAAGGAGATATCCCTAATCTTTTAGAAAAATGTGAACTACTGCAGCACCTGAAACTGAACTCTTTTAGAAAACTAGGGCTGAATTATAACTGCTCCATAAAAAAGCATACTAGAGCACAGAAAACTGCTCCACTTTTTAAAAGACTATTAAAAGTCCGATATGGGACTGAACTGACATTTTCTGATATGGGAACTGCTGATTGAGGGCTCAGTGTCTGTTATTCTAAAAGTGTATTAGTTCTGGTTTAAGCTCTTGGGCTTCAGACCAGTTATTTTACATTAAGAAGGTTCGTGGTCTGCACTCTTGTGGGAGGAGAGGCTGGACTCTGCCCTTCTGAGCTGGGAATTTCTGGTTAAAGGCTTATAGTGCGCCTGCATATTTGAACTGCTTCTTACTGTAATTGGTACACCTTGTTTGCTGTAGCATAGACTAGATCCAGGCCTGCTGAATCTAGCTTTGTTTGTATGCTTGTTGTTTGTTGCTTGTTATTTCCCTGAAAAGCTAATTCAACCTAAAACGCGGCTTTTCAGTGCTTCTGTGGATCCCTAGTGATATCTGCATTGCTTACTGTACTTATTTCCTTGTTTCACTTGAAAGAAAGTTACTGTTTGTCGTTTTTGCATTTAAGTTACCTGTAAACACACTGCATTTGCTTACCTGGCACTCCTGCTCACTAAAGCAATTATATAAGTCAGCACTAAAAAAAATTAAAAGCACTACACCCTCACAAACTCCACTTGAGTACCTTTTGTTCTCCATTGGCCCTTTTTTCAACTATAAAGGAATTCTCAATACTATTCTAGCATGTCCAAATGTCAGTTGTCAATCTCCTCTCCAGTCCAGCTGGTGAATCTGAATCTTGAAACAATGTTACAACCGCCTTATGTACACAGATTAACCCTCTCCTCCTCCCAACAAATTCCAACGATGTGAGAGATGCAACCATATAGCCAAACTGGAGGCTAAGTTTCCTCTCAACTCAGTATTACGTGAACCAGTTAACAGGAGGAGAAGGAAAACCACACTCACTACAATTCCAGTCTCTACATAGACCTACCAATTTTACAGCAAAACCAAACACATAAACACACAAAAACATACTGGAGGCTCTAAATAAAAAATCTGCCTCCAAAGCAGACACCCAAGCAACCACCCCAAAACAAACACGCAAGGCAAAACATACCACAAAACCAGTGTGCCGTAATGTAGTCACAGCTCCTTAAGGCTAAACAACACACCTGATAACATTTGTAATATGTGACTCTATCATCAGGCACACACTGACGCCCCGCCACCAGGTTGAACAAAGAGAAGGTCACTGGGTGAGCTGCCTGTCGGGCACTAGGATCCGCCACATAACACAAGCAGTCAGGTCACGCCAAGGCAGCACAAATATGACCTTGGCCATTGTCCATGCTGGTGTGAATGACTCTGAGACGAACACTCTCCTGGACACATGAAAAGAGACAGAGGAGCTCTCTGAGCATGTAGCCCAGGCTGGTATGACCCTTGACCTTGAGTAGCACCTTACACTACCAAAAGAATGATGCCACAATATGAAGACAAGATGATCAATTTCAACAATTGGCTTAAGTATTGGTGTCAATCAAGGGGCAGATCCAATGCCCATCAGCCTGGGATGACATGCCCGTTTTATTGCTCTGAAGCCACGATGCTTCTCGCTGCTAGGAACGGCTTGCACCTGTCACCCCTGGGCTTTCGGATATTGGCAAAGGCTCTTTGCTACCCTTAGGCAAGGCTCAAAAGACAAACCCACCTCCATAGGTATCACAAGGGATAAGAAACTAAGAGTAATGCTACTCAACGCCAGAAGTCTAAACTTCAAGATGCACACACTGAAACTCTCCTTGAAAGTATGGAGAACATTGATATTCGTAGCAGTAACAGAAACCCTGGCTCAAGGCCTCCTGAAAAACATTCCCAGCACTACCAGGTTGTTACACCGCTACACATGCTTTTCGGCCCCAAAACTTGGGACCGAACTCACAAAGTAAAGGAGTGGGGAGTATCAATATTCATCAAAGATACCTCCCACACCTCCAGGGTTGGTGGCACAGCAACCAAGCTAATCAGAGACTCATCCATGTGCAACTAACAGTGGGTTCCTCTACTCACCTCACCTTACGAGATTCTCCTAGACTACCTTATGTTTACTAGTAGTGTTTGTGGAAACAGTCGTTAATCATAATTCCTGCCTACCTGGGCTAATGGGGATATGGCCGCTACCTCTAGTGTTATCTATTCTTAAGAGACTGCTTCTTCCACATGTTATTTCCTCCAGCGGCCATAGTTTATCTACCTAACCAGCCTCTCCATTTATTTACCCACTAGAACTGGCGATATTTACTCTCCCACTTGAACCACGCTTGCTCTTTGTTTTTACATTTTTACTAGTAGCGACATGTCAGTACCTTGAATGATATTTTACACTGCATTTATTCCAGTTTACTGGTTTTGCCTTAACTCTTAATCGTTTCAAATTGTATGCTTTTAACTATACTTGGTGTCTATTTATTAAGTTGGACCGACCCTGGAAATTACCGCCCATTAGCTTGACAAGCCTTATCTGCAAAGCCATGGAGAGGATCATAATGGACCTCATAAATAAAGACATAGGAATTTGCAGACTTTGGATCCAACCCAGTTTGGCTTTGTCAAAGGCAGATCATGCCTTTAAACTTGGTTGACTTTTTCAAACAGTCACCAAAGCCATTGATGAGGGAAAGGCAGTCCATACAGCCTACCTCGATCTGGCTAAGGCCTTCGATACAATACCCCATTCGGTATCATTGAAAACTCATCAGCTTAAATGTCAACCCATACATCACAAGATGGTTGCAAACTGGCTGAGTGACAGAACCCACAGGGTCAGAGCTGCTGGTGCCATGTCAGACTCAAAGCCTGTCACAAGTGGTGTCCCACAGGGCTCAGTCCTGGGCCCACTCTTGTTTGGCATCTACTTTTCCAAGTACAAGCAAACACAGGAGGGTTATGAGCGACAAAGTTTGCAGATGACTGCAAACTGGGCGCCATAGTAGAAAACACATCTGACACAGATATCCTTCAGAAGGGTCTCACAGAAACGGATAACTGGTGCCAGAGCCACGGCCTAAAGTTAAATGCCAAAATGCATAGTCATACCCTTCGAAAAACAAGGTTACCCCTAGCTACCAAATAGGTGGCAACCACTGAGCACAGAAGAAGTTATCAGGACCTGGGGACCCAGGTTGATAGTAGTCTGTCATTCGACACCCATGTAGCTAAAGTAGTTAGGAAGACCTTCTACATTGCCCACCTTATCATGAAGGGATTCTCATCTAGATCAAGGGAGGTCATAGTCTCCCTTTACTCATCACCATCAGACCAATGATTGAGTACAATGCCCCATTCGGAATGTATCTGACCCGACACTTGCAGCAGCTGGAGAGGCCACAAAAGTTCCTCACCAAAAGGATAAAGGGTCTCAAAAATCTGTCCTATGCTGCCCGACTGAAAGAACTCCAGCTCTATTCAGTCGCCACCGCTTGCTCAGAGGTGACCTTTGCCTAACATACAAGGCCATGTCAAACCCAGATTTGATGAATATGCTTCACCTCAAAAATCTAGATCCATCAGAGCCACAAGGGCGGAGACTTAAACCTTGACACGGCTATTAATAGGACGCTGGAGGGATAGATTCATCACCCAAAGACTCCCTATGCTGTGGAACAAAATCCCTGCACATGTGAGGCAGAGCACTCGCTGGCCTTGTTCAAGAGAAATCTTGACCAATGGATGGGAGATCGCAGATATACCCCAGGGATTACCTCAGTGTCACTGCTCGACAGAGGCACAGAAAAATAATGGGTATAGTTCCCCATACTAAAGGGGTGGCCTAAGCCACAAAACGATGGGCTAGGCTTGTAAATGCCCTCGGGCAGATAGCCTAGTATGAACCTATGAACCTATGAACCTATGAACCTGAAAAGCTAATTCCACCTAAAACGCGGCTTTTCAGTGCTTCTGTGGATCCCTAGTGATATCTGCATTGCTTACTGTACTTATTTCCTTGTTTCACTTGAAAGAAAGTTACTGTTTGTCGTTTTTGCATTTAAGTTACCTGTAACACACTGCATTTAAGTTACCTGGCACTTGCTCACTAAAGCAATTATATAAGTCAGCACTAAAAAAATTAAAAGCACTACACCCTCACAAACTCCACTTGAGTACCTTGTTCTCCATTGGCCCTTTTTTTCAACTATAAAGGAATTCCCAATACTATTCTAGCATGTCCAAATGTCAGTTGTCAATCTCCTCTCCAGTCCAGCTGGTGAATCTGGGAATCTTGAAACAATGTTACAACTGCCTTATGTACACAGACAACCCTCTCCTCCTCCCAACAAATTCCAACGCATGTGAGAGATGCAACCATATAGCCAAACTGGAGGCTAAGCTCTCTCAACTCAGTATTGGCGTAACCAGTCAGGAGGAGAAGGAAACCACACTCACTGCAATTCCAGTCTCACATAGACCTACCACGACAGCAAACCAAACACATAAACACACAAAAACATACTCGGAGGCTCTAAATAAAAATCTGCCCTCCAAAGCAGACACCCAAGCAACCGCTACCCCAAAACAAAACCCGTGCAAAACATACCTCACAAAACCAGTGTGCCGAACAGTCACAGCCCTTAAAGCTAAACAACACACCTGATACACTTGTAATATGTGACTCTCATCAGGCACACTGACGTCCCGCTCACCAGGCTGAACAAAGAGAAGGTCACGGTGAGCTGCCTGTCGGGCACTAGGATCCGCCACATAACACAAGCAGTCAGGTCACGCCAAGGCAAGTACAAATATGACTCCGTCATTGTCCATGCTGGTGTGAATGACCTGAGACGTACCTCCCTGGACTACATGAAAAGAGACAGAGGAGCTCTCTGAGCATGTAGCCCAGGCTGGTATGACCCTGACCTTGAGTAGCACCTTACACTCACCAAGAATGATGCCACAATATGAAGACAAGATGATCAATTTCAACAATTGGCTTAAGTATTGGTGTCAATCAAAGGGGATCCAATGCCCGTCAGCCTGGGATGACATGCTCGACAAGCCACGATGCTTCACTAGGAACGGCTTGCACCTGTCACCCCTGGGCTTTCGGATATTGGCAAAGGCTCTTGCTACCCCTTAGGCAAGGCTCAAAAGACAAACCCACCTCCATAGGTATCACAAGGGATAAGAAACTAAGAGTAATGCTACTCAACGCCAGAAGTCTAAACTTCAAGATGCACACACTCGAAACTCTCCTTAGCATGGAGAACATTGATATCTGTGCAGTAACAGAAACCTGGCTCAAGGCTCCTGAAAACACCCCAGCACTACCAGGTTACACCTCATACCATGCTTTTCGGCCCCAAAACTTGGACCGAACTACAAAAGGAGGGGGAGTATCAATATTCGTCAAAGATACCCACACCTCCAGGTTGGTGGCACAGCACGAAGCATCAGAGACTATCCATGTGCAACTAACAGTGGGTTCCTCTACTCACTCTTACCTTACGAGATTCCTCCTAGACTACCTTATGTTTACTAGTAGTGTTTGTGGAAACAGTCGTTAATCATAATTCCTGCCTTACCCGCTAATGGGGGTAGCGTCGCTACCTCTAGTGTTATCTATTTTAAGAGACTGCTTCTTCCACATGTTATTTCCTCCAGCGTCATAGCTTATCTACCTAACCAGCCTCTCTCCATTTATTTACCCACTAGAACTACGTATTTACTCTCCCACTTGAACCACTTTTGCTCTTTGTTTTTACATTTTACTAGTAGCGACATGTTGTACCTTGAATGATATTTACACTGCATTTATTCCAGTTTACTGTTTTGCCTAACTTTAATCAAACAAATTGTATGCTTTTAACTATACTATGTCTATTTATTGTTGGATTTTCTAGTTAGATTCACAAGATAGATACAAATGTGTAAAGTATTCATTTGATTGACACTAATTTGCTAGGTCTCTATTACTGCTCTCCAATAACTGTATCTGTTTTGCCTTACCATCTTCCTCTCTTTCCCTAAGATTTCCACTAGAGCCTTTCTGGTATCTGAAACCTCCTTCACAAGTGACTCTGCCTTGCTGGAAAACCTGATACTGTGTCCACCAAGCCCAACTTTGCAAACTACGTGGGTTACATCTAAACCAGTCTTTAAAAGTATGTTACCTGTATATGTTTAACCTAAACCTTTGAACCCTAAAATTCTGGTCTAGCTACCTGCCTAGGACTACCAGCAGTCAATACCAACTTTCCTAACTGCAGGCCTTTCCAAACCCCTACTTACTAAGGGCCCAAAGCATCCTTTATTAGTTTTACGTCCTGCATCCTCCACACTATTTCTGTCTCCTACTATTTTCTTCTTTCTCTCCCTCCTGACCTGCATAACTGTGAATCTACCTACTGGCCACTAGGTGGCATCCTCTAACCTTCTGTTGGCTCCCTTTTCACTTGCTCTGTAACTCCCCTATACCTCTCTTCTTGTTCCTGAACCTCCTAGCCCACAACCGCTCTTCTTTCTCCCCTTGGCCCCTGACAAATCTCCCTTCATACCCTTATTAGCTACTAATCATCTGTACACTCACCCCTTGATATAGTTCCACTGAACTTGCTTCTTTCTTATCTGCACAACCTTACCTACTGGTTCTCCTTCTTTCCTGATTGTTTTCCTGTGCACTACAACTCCTTTGTGTCTACCACTCCGCCTGCTCGCCCAAGGGCTCACTCCGCTCCCCTCCCTGCCCCCAAATTCCACCCGCCCCTGGAACCTCTACATTTATCTCTAAGTAAACACTCCCCCCATCTCTCACAGCCACTCACCACAACTTCCTGTTCCCACCTCCTCCATACTTAGTCCTCTCCCATCTCTTCCTACCTATTTGTCTGGCCTCATCCTGTTACATCACTCAACCAACTTAACATGTCTATCCAATATCACCCCACCCTACTACTAATTCTCATCACTACCCTAACAACCACCTATCTCTCTACCTCCTATGAACACAGCTTATCCACAACTTTCACTATCCCACACAAATATACCCTAACTACTCCCCCACCTGCTTGCAGTAATAATTTCAATGTCATCTATAACACCTCGTATCTACTAACTAAATACCACCGTCTCTCTCACACCAAATACTCCATTTATCACTCCAAAAAGCGTGATATTTACCAGTTCAAACCATCACAATTCTACAACCTTTTATTAATTAGCTCACTGACACATGGAGACATACACCCCAACCCAGGCCCTAAACTATCTCCATTTTCAACCAACTGCAAAATAGCAAATCCAAAGCTAACTCCACCTACTAAACCTCCTAAATCACTCTCTATAGCCCAACTTAATATAATGAGCATCTGCAACAAAATATCACATATTCATGCTCTACTAGAAGTCCAACAGTTCGACATTCTCTGTCTAACTGAAACATGTCTCAAACCAAGAATAAAAGACAATGAAATTGTTCCCCCTGGATATAACATCCTGAGACAAGACCGCTTAAGCAAAAAGGTATGGAGTAGCTATACTCTATAAAATAGGCCTACAATTAAGCATAACAAATCATACCCTTTTAACTAACACACATGCAGAATTAATTATCTCAAAATTTCAAATCAATCCTCACAAAACCATAAATATTATCTGTACCTATATTCCCCCAGGCAATAACACAACAATATTAGAAGACCTACTAAACTGACTTTCTTTGAATCTCCACCAAGAAAAAATACTCTTAGGAGACCTAAATATTGATTGGAACTTATGTGAACATAATAATCCACCTACTTTTATTAATCTGCATGGCTTCACTCAACACATAAACATCCCTACAAGAACAAACAAACGGAGTAACAAAGAAGCTGTACTTGACTGGATCTTAACAAATAGTCCACAACTAAAATATACAACAGATACTCTTCCAGATGACCTCAGTGATCACTCCCTAACCTTTATCATCAGGCATAAAACCAGTTTATCTATCCCAGCTCAAGTTCGAATAACCCGTTGCAAAAATAATTTTGACCCTACCCTGTTTCACAATGAACTTATGCAAGTTAACTGGTCACCTCTCAAATCCCTCCCAATAGATGAAGCTGTTAATCACTTCAATAATACCTTTCTCACCATCCTTGAACATCATGCTCCCTTGCGTTCCATTCGTATGAAAGCTAAGACAGTACAATGGCTCTCTAACAAAACTAGGCAACTAATTCTTAATAGAAACAAAGCTTGGAAAAAATGGCATACCACTAAAAATTTAACTGATCATCTCTCTTTTAAACAAAAAAGAAATATGACAAAACAAGCCATACTTCATGATAAAAGAAACTATTACACTCAATTACAACAATCTTCCCTCCACCAACCACATAAATTTTGGACCGCTATTAATACTCTCTTATCCCCTGGCAAAGCTGCCACTCCAAACCCATCAGACTCCAACACCAACTCCCCCACAGAAATAGCTAATGCCTTTAACACCTTCTTCACTTCAGCCATTCAAAAGCTAGCAAACCAACAAAGCCCTGATACCTCTAAACTATCTATGCCTAGCTCTACTCCCCCCCCATTTCACATCCAACCCATACCTACCTCCTACATTTTGTCCCTACTTCAAAAACTCAAGCCAACAACCCCTTCAGCCAACAAATTACCTGCAGAATATCACCAACTAGGTGCCAAAGCAATAGCTTATCCCATCTCTCTATTAATTAACAGGACTATAAAAGAATACACTATCCCTTCAGCCTGTAAAATCTCACACATTATCCCACTCTTCAAAGGAGGTGACTCTTTGGAGTATTCTAATTTCCGCCCTATAGCGCTACTATCTCCTCTTGCAAAAATAATGGAGAAATGTGTACACAAACAGTTACTAAATCACCTGTTAAGCAGCAATCTCCTAGCTAGCTGTCAACATGGGTTTCGCCCATTCCATAGTACAACCACCGCCCTACTATCCTTCATCGACTCTATCAACATAAATCGCAACAAGAACACTCCTTCCTCTGCTTTTCAGAGACCTGTCAAAAGCCTTTGACATGGTTAATCATCAACTCCTCCTACACCGCTTAAAGTCCCTCTCTCTTGACAACCAGGCCTTAAGTTGGTTTTCATCCTATCTTGAAAATCGCAAACAGGCAGTTCTCTGGGATAACCATCTCTCTGATCTTCTCCCCACCTCCATAGGAGTCCCTCAAGGGTCCATCCTAGGTC
Organism: Protopterus annectens; assembly: GCF_019279795.1. NCBI lineage: Eukaryota > Metazoa > Chordata > Ceratodontiformes > Protopteridae > Protopterus > Protopterus annectens. The sequence goes on from NC_056744.1 coordinate 307,188,181, forward strand.
CTCTTCTGTTTTCCATTTTTATAAATGATCTGCATCTAGCCACTCCTCTATATACTTGTATTCAATATGCTGATGACACAACCATCATTTGCTCCGCCAAAACCCAGACTGAACTTCACTTGCTAACACAAAACACCTTCACCACCATCGAACAATGGTTCTCCAACCACTGCCTCCTCCTAAACCCAAAGAAAACCAAACTCCTTATCTTTCCACCCACTCACCTATCTCCCCCTATTGACTTCACACTCGCATCTAACAATGGCACACTTATTGCTCCAGACCAAACAACAAAACTATTGGGTATTACTATCAACAACCAACTAAAATTTGACTTTCATATCAACTCCACCATAAAATCAACTAACAGGAAACTTGGATCTCTATATAGAATCAAATCTTTCTTAACACCTGAAGCTAGAACTATAATAGCTAGAACCCACTTAATCTCTACCCTATTATATGCTTCTTCTATATACACTAACCTTTTGAAGTACAACCTCAAGAAACTAGCCATATCATACAACAACATAGCCAGATTTGCCACTGTCTCTCCATATAAAACTCACCACTGTTTGAATCTTTTAAAACTAGGTTGGCTGGAATTACCCCACCTCATACAATACTATCAACTCACTATTGCACATAAAGTCCTTTATCACCCTGAAAACACACCAATGCTCTCTACACTCATAACACCCTATCACAATATGAGGCATCTCCGTTCCTTCAACAAAACACTGATAAAAACTTCTAAATCAAACAATGTTGCAGGAGACTCCATATTTTCCAACTCTATTGGCAAAATTTGGAATCAACTTCCACCAGACCTCACAACACTGACTTCTATTCCACTATTTAAATCCAATCTAAGACTCTACCTAAACAACCACAGGCTATGTTCCTGCAACGACCCTGGGTAACCTTTCTCACTCACCTTGCTTCCCTCCTTTACTCTTCACCTGGCCTTCTCATCATTTCTCCAGCTTACTTAACTTTCCCTCTTATTAATCCATCTGTCTATCCCTCTATTTATTCATATTTCTTAACCTAAATACTTATGTCTTTGAATAACATACCTTAACCTAGCATTTTTATCTAACCTAGACTTCTGCTCTGCCTCACATGGAAATCAAATTCTCATATAGCCTGTATTTAACCTATGACATTTTTTTTTTATTTTTATTTTTATTGTATAACTTTTGTATAATTGTAACTTGTTAAGTAGTAGTTAGTGGAGCTTTTCTCCTCGGGCCTAAACTTAAAATGGACTTGTATCCAGTTGGACTAGCCCGGTTAACAAATGTAAAATAAATAAAATAAATAAAAACTGCCTTCCAGTTTATAGCCTGCTACAGACCACCCTCCCAAACCCAGGAACCCCACTCGGCCTTCCTGAGAACACTGGAAAATATGAAGGTCTCTCCAAACACCATTATATTGGGCGACTTCAACTACACAAACATAGACTGGGAGCATTACTCTAGCTCCAACACCCTTGCCCAAAGGTTCCTAGAATTTATAAACTCAAATGCTATGGAACAACTTGTTACCACTCCCACAAGAGGGGAAAACATACTGGACCTGATCATCACCAACATGGGGACTCTATGCTCCAGACCAGAAGTGTATCCCTCACTGGTAAGATCAGACCATAAACTAATCTCACTGGATATTTACATCCCGACCCCACCCCCTGCCCAGAAAACCACAGTGAAAAACTTCTCTAAAGCAAATTTAACACTCCTCAAAACCAAGGTGGAATCCTTCAAAGGCCCTGGGCCTGTGGAAAATAATGCCCAGACCGCAGAATCCTTTATAAACTCATTCTATGAACACCTTCAGGAATGCATGGATCATGCAATCCCAAATAAAACCAAGACCCAATCCTCCAAAGGCAGATGTCCTGTCTAGTGGACCCCAGCCATAAACAAACTATACAATAGAAGGATGAAGCTACTACATGATGGAGCAAAATCCCAAAAAGGGAAGGCATCTCTGATCAGTATTAGCAAAAAACTACGGGCACTCATAAAATCATCTAAGGCCAGCTTCGAGAGAAAAATTGCACAGGACACTAAGGATAATCACAAGGCTTTCTTTAGTTATGTTAGGAACCTGGGTGTGAATTCCCAGATATGCTCAGAATTAGTCCAAAATGACAAAAAAATACACCGAACCCACAGACATTGCCAACATCCTAGCTGACAGGTTCAGCGCAAACTTCTCCCCCCCACCAAAAGGGCAAATATCTATCCCAGCAGAGTGCTGCCCCCCTGACATCTCAGATGCTCAGGTAAGAGCCACCCTCTCCAAAGCAAAAAACACAGCATCAATGGGACCAGACGGTGTCCCGGGCTGCATCCTACATGAACTCCAAGAAGAAATAAACCCAAACATAAAACTACTGTTCAATCTCAGCCTTACTACAGGATATGTACCCAAAGAGTGGCGTACAGCAACAGTGGTCCCTCTCCACAAAGGTGGTGCCTCAATGGATCCTGGAAACTATCGCCCCATAAGCCTGACTAGCTTGGTCTGCAACCTCATAAATAAAGATATTGGGGACCTACAGACACTGGATCCTACCCAGTTCAGCTTTGTTAAGGGCAGATCCTGCCTCTTAAACCTGGTCGATTTCTTTGAAACAGTCACCAAGGCCATTGACGAGGGGAAGGTGGTCCACACAGCCTACCTGGACCTCGCAAAAGCCTTCGATACAATACCCCACTCGGGCATTATAGATAAGCTCACCAGCTTAAATATAAACCCCTATGTCACTAGATGGGTTGCAAACTGGCCCAAGGACAGAACCCACATGGTTAGAATTGCTGGAGCCATGTCAAGACTCCAAACCAGTTACAAGTGGCATCCCACAAGGCTCAGTCCTGGGACCTCTCTTGTTCAGTATATATTTCTCTGAGGTACCGGCCAACACAGAAGGGCGGTGGCTGACCAAGTTCGCAGATGACTGCAAACTGGGTGCCAATAATCAACTGTCCAGCCGACACAAGCATCCTCCAAAAGGGCCTCATAGAAACAGACAACTGGTGCCAGAGCCATGGCCTCAAGCTTAACACCAAAAAGTGTATAGTCATCCCAAGTGCCCACAAATTACCACATAGGTGGTAATCCATTAAGTACAGAAGAAGTAATTAGGGACCTGGGGACCCAAGTTGATAGCAATCTCTCATTTGACAACCACGTGGCCAAAGTGGTTAGAAAAACATTTTATATAGCCCACCTAATCATGAAGGGATTCACATCTAGATCAGGGGAGGTCATTGTGCCTCTTTACTCATCCCTCATCAGGCCCATAATTGAGTACAATGCCCCTTTTGGGATGCACCTTACCAGACACCTGCAGCAACTGGAAAGACCCCAAAAGTACCTCACCAAAAGGATCAAAGGGCTCAAACAGATGCCATATGCTGCCCGGTTAAAGAAACTCCAGCTCTACTCAGTGGCATACCGCCTGCTCAGAGGCGATCTGTGCCTGACGTATAAAGCAATGTCCAACCCGGAATTAATGGACATGCTGCACCTCAGAAAATCCAAATCCCATCGAGCCACGCGCTCGAGAGACTTGAACCTCAGCAATGAAATAAATAGGACATGCTGGAGGGACAGATTCATAACCTAGAGGCTCCCTTCACGTTAGGCAGAGTCCCTCATTGACTCTCTTCAAGAGGAATCTGGATGAGTGGATGGGAGATCGTAGGTTTACCGCAGGTATCACTTCTGTGTCACTGTTAGACAGAGGCACAGTATACTAACCTTGAAAAAGGGCATAGCAAAATTAATATAAAATGGGTGGCGAAAGTCAAACACACTCTGGCTAGGCTTATAAATGCCCTAGGGCAGATAGCCTAGTATGAACCTATGAACCTATATACATATTAGCATTTATTTTTATTTTTTTGCATGGTTTATGCGTTAAACATTCTCACATTTGTAACTGTTTTTTAACATTCTTAACATTCATTGCTAACTTATAAAGCAACAATAAATCTACCTAATATGTTACATAATTGTATTCTTAATTTTAGGTTACTCTGTCAGCTTCATACAATTCAGGAGATAGCTTGCCAAGTGTCTTGTAGAGAAGTTACCTTATTTTCTGACTGGGATTAAGTGTGTGATGGTTCTATTTTGGTAAATCTTGGTTGTAACACTTAAAATGTGTGCGTAACATATTATATACACAAGTCACATTATTTTCCCATCAGCCCTTCTGATTTTACAGGTTTCCAAACAGGGAGACTAGTTACATTATTTCACTTCCAAAAAAGGCAATTAGTTGTATCATTTCACTTTAGAACCATTTGTGTGGGCCTTTTAATGCTAGATGTATTCACACAAGGTTAACTTCATGACAGTTTTTTTAATTTATTAAACATAACTTTGTTCTGCACATAGTAGTAAGTATAAAAAGCACATGGCTCAGCTGGTTTAAATCCATACAGTGTATTCCTGATGGCGCCACATAAGGGTACATTTGATTTCAAACAGGACGCTTCTCGAGTGCACTCTTACACATTCAAGCCAAGTGTTTTTTCTAGTTAGATAACATGCTAATTGATCCCCATGGGATTAGTGCTTTATTTTAACATTTATTAGGTATTGCCACCTTAGAATTACAGTTTGGTTTTCATCTTACTTAGGTTTCCATTTGTAGATTTACAGATGTGTTCATTCATTTTATAATTTGTTATTGACACACAAACCTGAAGTATTTATTTGATACGAAAGTGATCTTTGTTAAAACTGGTTTAGTTCATTAATATTTATGCTGATAGAGGTCTACTGGTAGGTCAATTTTGTTAGTTTCTTAATTTAGTTTGAATTAGATGGTTAGAAAGTGTTAACAAGCTGGTCTCATATTGTAATTTGTCTCTAGCTTTCTAGATTCAGTTTAAGTTACCACAGTCTCTGATTACACTATGGTGTTAAGGAGGAAGGGGGACTTGGTTAAAGGAAACTGTAATGTTTTTATTGCTAACAGAACCACCCTCTGTAACCACTCCCTTTGAATGGTTTTGATGCTTTTCCATTATACTCAAATAGGATTGCTTGTTTATGTGTTTCAATAAAGGATATTCCATTCTTAACTCAATTGTGGACTACACCTACTACTTTCTATTTTATTATTTTGTAGCACCTATTTTATAGTTCAATGTTTAGTAGTGAACAAGGTGCATAATATAATTCGGGAAGTGAACATCACAGCCTCCACACTGCAAAGTTTCTTCTTGGTTTGTTTAAGTAATACTGAACACTGCATGCAATACCTAGATAAACAACTTTGCCACAACATGGGACATTGTAGGCCCATATATGTCACAGAAGAAAGAAGCCCCCTTGTATTTGGGGAAAATTATGACAAAATCTTCCTCAGTCATGAGGGAGTATGAAATCAAAAGGAACATCATCTCTGTTTTTTGTATGATATTACATTTCCTAACAATTGGTTCACAATGAGGTTACTGCAAGTAACTAAAGTTTTAGCGCTTTATTAGTAACACTGCTGTTACCGGCCACGGTGGTGCAGTGGATAGTGTTGTCGGCTCACAACAAGAGGTTCTCCGGTTCACTTCTTGGCTGCAGCCCCTTCCGTGCAGAGTCTGTATGTCCTCCCTGCAGTTCAGTGAGTTTTAAAGACATGCAGGTAGGTAGGTGTGTGTGCCTTCTGTGAAGGTTGGGTGCTGGGCTGGCAACTCGACACCGTAAAAACTCCACTGCCAATCAATCTGCAGACTGGTGATCCTCTGTGGAGAAGCTGAAAGACGCTGCTTTTTTATTAGACACACTGCTGCACAGTGCTGCAAAAACTCAAAGATTATGTCATTGTCATCATCATCACCTTAAAAATGTCATCACAGCTGTTACAATACACTTACCCTGCGGAAAGAAACAACATAGAATGTGTCTCCCCTCCTGTGGATGGCTTCAAAGAAATCCTGGTAATTCCTGTGTGGAGCATAATAAACCTGCAATTCACTCCCGGCAACCCTGTAAAGGAACATAAACAGGAGGTTATAAAGTAGTGTAACTTCTAATTATAAGAACACTCGCTCCAAAAATTACAGCAACTCAAGGAGATCTACTGTTAACATGGACAGCTCTTTTGAACTAACCACCAGTAGATGAATTGAGGTTAGGTACTAAAGAACTCCTTTGCAAAAAAAAAACAAACAAACTTTGGGGGCCTTTTTGCTTAACCTATACAGCAAGAGAAATAATTATCTCAGGGTGGGGTGGGGGCTAAAAAGCAACTACTGGTTATGCACAAGTCAATGGTAAAAAGAAAATACAGTTGTGTAATAACTTACCATAAAAGTAGATGCCCTAGTGACCACTGTTGCATTATTCCAAATTGCTGGGGTATCATGCCAAATAACCTGTATATTCAGCTGGATAACCAAAGACAAAACCTTCCATAAAGCCATACATTTGGCGTATGATTCAAGCCTGTTGGTACAAGAGTACATAAGTGGACATATGAGCATAAATCCTCTACCTCTAAGCCACTAATCCTGAAAAGGCTTAAAATAAAACTGGTCAGCTAAGTGGGGAGACAAAGACAGACAGAGATCCCCCTTGGTTCATGATGAGAAGGGGAAGAAAGTATATAAGAAGGGGGGAAGGTAGAGCGGGAAAGATTTGAGACCTGGCTCAAGGGTCCAGAGAGCACCCCTGCCATACCAGGCTACAACTCTTACCACACTTTTCGGCCACCAAGTCAGGACCGAAGCACTAAAGGCAGAGGAGTGTCCATATTCACCAAGGATATTCACACCTCCAGACTAGTTGCCCAACACAATGCATCTGAAATTCTCCAGGTGCAACTAACACTAGGTAAGACTGCAATCCAAATTGTAGCTTGCTACAGATCCCTAACCATGCCCCAAGATTCTCACTACACCTTTCTAAACATACTGAAAAATATTGAAACACAACCAAACGCTCTAATACTGGGTTATTTCAACTACTTTGCCATCAATTGGGAAAACTACTCGGGTACCAACACCTTTGCCCAACGGTTCTTGGAATTCATAAATTCCAATGCTCTTGATCAACTAATCCATTGTCCCACCAAGGGCTCAAATATCCTAGACCTGGTCATTACCAACATGGGATATCGATGCTCCAACACCAGTGGTCACCCCCTCGCTGGTCAGGTCTGACCATAAGCTAATCACCCTTGATGTCCACATCCCACCCCCACCCCCCCCAGTAGGGAAACCTCCATAAAAAACTTCTCCAAAGCCAACTTCATGCTACTCAAGTCAGAAGTGCCAAACTTCATTACACCCATGCAGACAGGAACTGAAAGTTCGACTGCTGAATCCTACACTAAGGCACTGTATGAGCACATCCACTTGTGCATGAATCATGCCATTCCAATTAGAACCAAGATGCTCTCCTCCAAAAAAAGGAAGCCAATCTGGTGGTCCCCTGCCATAAACAAACTATAAAACAGATGGAAGAAACTGCTGCAGAAAAGAGGAAAATCCCAGGATGCAAAATACTCCCTTAACAGCCTCAGTTAGAAGCTGAGATCCCTCATAAAATCCTCCAAAGCTAGTTACGAAAATAAAACTGCCAAAGATTCCAAGGACAACCACAAGGGATTCTATAGTTATGTCAAGTGTCTAAATGCCAATGCTCAGATCTGCTCTGAACTACAACAGAATGGCATTAAATATACTGATCCCAAGGATATTGCCAATATCCTGGCAGATCGATTCAGTGCCAAATTTGCCCCCCTGTCACCACCTAAAGGGCCCATCTCAATACCAAAAGATTGGCAAATTCCGGTAATCATGGCCACACAGGTAAAAAATGCACTCTCCAAAGCAAAGAATACAGAATCCATGGGACCAGACAACATCCCAGGCTACGTACTACATGAACTACAAAATGAACTGGCACCTCACCTAAGTGCTATGTTTAATCATAGCCTCAACTCAGGCTTCATGCCCAATGAGTGGTGCACAGCTACAGTTATCCCACTCCACAAGGGGGGATCCACCTTGGATCCCGGGAACTACTACCCCATCAGTCTGATGAGCCTGATCTGCAAAGTCATGGAAAGCATCATCATGGAACATATAAACAAAGACATTGGGAACCTTCAAACACTGGACCCCATCCAATTTGGTTTTGTAAAGGGCCAATCGCGTCTCCTCAACCTGACGGACTTTTTCGAATCAGTCTCCAGAGCGGTGGACGAGGGTAAGGCTGTCCACACAGCCTATCTAGACCTCACCAAGGCCTTCAATATCATCCCCCACTTTGGAATCATAGATAAACTTACTGGGCATTAATGCCTACGTCACTTGATGGGTTGCTAACTGGCTTACTGACAGAACCCAGACTGTAAAAGTAGCAGACTCAAAATCCAGCTCCAGACAAGTAGAGTACCTCAGGGTTCAGTACTGGGACCGCTCTTGTTTGGCATCTACTTCTCTGAAGTACAGGCCAGCACTAAGGGACTCTGGCTAACAAAGTTTGCAGATGACTGCAAACTGGGAGCCATTACTGTATCCCCAAATGATGTGGATATTCTACAAAAGACCCTTACAGAAACAGAGGCTTGGTGTCAGAGCCATGGCCTCAAGCTAAATTGCAAGAAAGGTATAGTTATCCCTTTTGGGAAAAAAACATGTACCTATGAATTACCACACAAGTGGCAGTACACTAAACACCGGATTTGTGATAAGGGTCTTAAGGACATAGGTGGACAGTGACCACACCACCACAACAGTCAGGAAATCCTTCTATGTGGCACACCTTTTAAGAACTATTTTACCTCTAGTCTGACCAGAAGCAGAGGATCCAGAGGTAGGCATGCAGATGTGGCTGAAATGTATGCCTTAATAGGTGAGTATGCTAGGCCAAACCACAGCAGCTCACACAAATAAGAGTACCACTGCAATATCAGTCTGTGCTGGGTCCTGATGTTTTGCTTGACACCATACAGTAAATCTTTTCCATTTTGCTATGTAAGATTTCCAGGTAGTAGGCTTCCTTGCCTCCTGGAGAACCTTAAGCATGTCCTCAGACAGTGATTGTCTAAAAGGGACCAGAATCCTATCATCTATACTTTCAGGCTGAAGGAGGGCAGGTTGGGATGCAGTTGTGAGCTCTTCTGCTGTATGAGTAAGTCCTCTGTGGAGGGAAGCTTCTGGTGATGGCCCTTAGCTAAGTGAAACAGAAAGGGAAACCAGTGCTGCCTTGGGCAACAGAGAGTCACCAGTAAAATCTTTGGGTGTTCCTTTTAGATCTTTAATAAGACCTTGGGAGGAAGTGGATGGAAGGCACACAACCCGCTCTTTCTAAGGGAAGGACAGTGCATTCTTTTTCCACGGTTGAGGACAACATGTCTGGTGCAAAACAGTGGAAATCGTTTGTTGATGATGGAGGCAAAAAGATCTATCGGTGGCAATCATTTATTTGTGGACTATGTCTAGGAAGATCTCCCTGTTCAGCATCTATTTGTGGGGATCATCCCTTGAACTGCTTAGAATGTCTGCCAGGACTTTGTCATTTGAAGGAATGTAAACCATTTCAAAGAGGAGGGTTTTTTTTTTGTGGTCTGCTCTCGTGACAAAAGAGCCAGGCTGCACAGTTGGTAAGATCACAAGCCCCCTGCTTAACTACCACATGACTGTCATTGTCTATGAATACTCTTGATGGACTGGTTTCCAAGAATGTGACAGAATCAGCAGGGCTTGTAAAAGTGCTATGCCTCTCCTTCACACTGATGTGCTCTGTCATTAGGTTTGCTGGCAATTGTTACTGAATTTTCAAGTTGCCTGCCCTGTTCCCTATACATCATCTGATATGTCTGTGTGCAGCTCATGTTATGATACCACCTGCCCTGTTCCCTGTGCATCATCTGATGTGTCTGTCTGTAGCTCATGTTGTGGTACTACCTGCCCTGTTCTCTATAAATCATCTGATGTGTGTGTGTGTGCAGCTCGTGTTGTGGTACCACCTGCCCTGTTCCCTGTGCATCATCTGATGTGTATAGCTCATGTTGTGGTACCACCTGCCCCATTCCCAATCCATCATCTGATGTGTCTGTGTGCAGCTCATGTTGTGATACCACCTGCCCCATTCCCTATGCATTGTCTGATGTCTCTGTGTGCAGCTCATGTTGTGGTACTGCTAGCCATGTTCCCTATGCATCGTCTGATGTGTGTATCATGTTGTGGTACCACCTGCCCCGTTCCCTATGCATCATCTGATGTATCTGTGTGCAGTTCATGTTGTGGTACCACCTGCCCTGTTCCCTATGCATTTAATACTGTCTCTAGCTACCTGGGAAGCCTGAGCCACTACAGGCAAAGCCTGTTTACTGGCTGGTAACTTGGGGGATGATAACTTTTTATTCAAATTGCTCAGAATAGACAATAAGTATTTTGTTAATTGAGTTTGATAATTCAAAGTTCTAAAGGCCAGTATGGAAGACATACTGACCTTTTCCCAATCTGTCCACTGTTGTGCTGTCTTTAGTACTCAGCCAAAAGCAATCTAATGTCATACAACAGCTCAGGGAAGACCTTTTCACCCAAGCAAAGCAGAGCTGCACTCACTACGGTCACATTACGTGACCCTGCAGCTTTCCCTCCCGGTCACATTACGTGAACCCTGCAGCTTTCCCTCCCGGTCACATTACGTGAACCCTGCAGCTTTCCCTCCCGGTCACATTACGTGAACCCTGCAGCTTTCCCTCCCGGTCACATTACGTGAACCCTGCAGCTTTCTCTCCCGGTCACATTACGTGACCCTGCAGCTTTCTCTCCCGGTCACATTACGTGAACCCTGCAGCTTTCTCCCGGTCACATTACGCGAACCCTGCAGCTTTCTCTCCCGGTCACATTACGTGACCCTGCAGCTTTCTCTCCCGGTCACATTACGTGAACCCTGCAGCTTTCTCTCCCGGTCACATTACGTGACCCTGCAGCTTTTCCTCCTGGTCACATTACGTGAACCCTGCAGCTCTCTCTCCCGGTCACATTACGTGAACCCTGCAGCTTTCCCTCCCGGTCACATTACGTGACCCTGCAGCTTTCCCTCCCGGTCACATTACGTGAACCCTGCAGCTCTCTCTCCCGGTCACATTACGTGAACCCTGCAGCTCTCTCTCCCGGTCACATTACGTGAACCCTGCAGCTTTCTCTCCCGGTCACATTACGTGACCCTGCAGCTTTCCCTCCCAGTCACATTACGTGACCCTGCAGCTTTCCCTCCCCATACCTTTTTATGTCCATTTCATCCTTCCTTGTCTCATCTCTTCATCCTTTTACGTACTGCCTCTCATTCATCCTACTTACCTCCTCTCGTCACATCTCTCTCACTTCTTTTTACTCCTTTTCCCTATGCCTGCCTCTCGCACCTTATCTTGGTCTTCTCCTTATGGTGTTCTTTTTGCAACTATTCTCACTTGCCTCTTTTAATGTATTCATGCCCCTCTATATTATGATATGCTGCTATCCCTGTAGCATAAACCATCTCAGTCATTATGGGTACTGTGACATCCCCCCCCGTGCCAGTAATCAAGGAGCTCGAATCCTCACCACTGACACTGGAGATGGATGTTTACATGGAAAACAAATGAATACACTCAGTACTTCCAGATGTAGACCTCTTTGCATCAAGCACAATTTCCCTGAAGAGCACATAGGGGACACACTCAGCCTGGGGTCCAGATTTCTCTATATCTCTCTCTCCCCATGTCAACAATAAGGCTCCCCACTGGCACTGTGAAACTAGTGCTTCGTGACCCTGCCCAAAGTAGCGGATACACACACACACACACACACACACACACACACCAGGGAAAAGCTGGCACAGATTACCCACTCTACCAACTTTGCCCAGACTATAAGGTAGATTCACTGCCACCAGTCAATTACTATAAGGCTCTCAAAAGGGTAACCAATTATACCAAGTGAAGTTAATATTAATACAAATGGCAATATTGACCAGTCATGCTTTCCTGAGTGGCCAGAGTTATCACCAAATAAGTATGTGCTAATAATCTCAAAACTTAAATATTTTCTAAAAATAACCAGCCACAATGAAAAGTTTAAATGTATTTAATAATATGTAATGAAAGAACATGAAAACACAAAATATCTATTTACATTAAATACCAGAGTTTCAGTCACAGGGATTATTAAAAATAACACTGATGGAAAATTTTCACACCATTATAAAAAAACAGTAGTCTCACTATCTATTCCTGATGGACTAAAATAATCACTGTTCCTTCTTACTGAATAGAGTAGAGCAAGATGATGTGGGTGAGTGGTACTTGTTGACAGATCCAAAACAAAATACAGAATGCTGAGAGCAATCCTACTAATATTTAATTATTTTCAGCTTACAGAATGATATCACACACATCTGGTCATCTGATTCGGTTTCCCGCACTATTCTCCCATCAATAAAAGCTGACAGGATTTTAGCACTTGTGTTACCATACACAGAAGAGTTTTGCTCAGATCTCCTGGAAGTCATAAAACACTTTCTTTCTTCCTACAGGAGCTAATAAACCATATTTCTTAGAGACACCATCTCTGGCTTCATTCAAAACTGAGATAACATCTTTATGTCTTAGGCCCAGTAGTTTAATTTTCTTACTATTTCTGAAGTTTAAGATTAACCTCTTCCCTTCTGTTAAAACCTATACATCTAATTTAGTTACAATAATACATGTACATTTCTTTTCCTTACTGCAGGGCACACTGTTGATACATTTTAACACAAGCAAACGTCACAGATACATTTTTCAACACAAGTATCTGTACAAATCAGTCTGATGTACAAATGACATATAATTCTTTGCAAAATACCAGCTAGCTGTGCCACATATGTTACACATCTACCACCCTACTTCTCCTGGCATGGCTGGCAGTGCCCCCTATCATCACAGATGCATCTTATTCATAAAGCTCTGCTAACCATAATTCCATTTATCCATTTATAACATTAACTGTTTCTTGAATTAAATGTTGTAGCATATTACTACATCTGTAGATATGTATGGATATTTTTTAGCATATCCTTGTATCTGTAAATATATTGTGTTAATTTATGTGATCCTATTCACCTGGACAGTGCCTGCAAATGGTCCATTAAGATCAATGCACTACCCTGGTAAACAAATATAAATAAATGCATTAATCTCAAGGAAGAGCATTGGCAGCAGGTAGTAACTTCAAGGGCTTGTCTATGGACATGGAAAAACCCCCCAGAGGGGTCTGTCTCAGAGATTTTGCACAAAAATGTCAAGTCCTCAGTTACCTTGTAAGACCTGTCAGGCCTTTTAAGGTGATTGGTGGCTGTGAGTTAGGTGCAATGGAAATGGATGCAACGGCATTGACGAAAGCTTCCAGGACAGGGGGTACAGGTACAGAAGTACGGCTGCCTACTTCCAAGAGTTTATAGTATCTTTCCTGAAGCTCAGAAATCAGCATAGATTCCCATTTGAAATGCTTCCTTGTATTAATGATGGCCTCCCTCAAGTAAAGCTTCTTCATTTGGAGAGTCAGGAAAAAGGAAATGTTCATAATCTGAGGCCACTTGGCCTGGCAAATGGATCTTGGATGAACAGCCCAAGAAGTGTTCATCTGAGTCTGATATATCCTCTTCATCCTCAGAGGAAGATTCTGTTTCTTTTGGGAAGTGAAAAGAGAAGAAATAGTAGGAGATCCTGCAAAGGATAGTGGCCTGAGTGTCAATATGGCCTTAACCAGGCCCAGTGAAAAATCTGTCCATTTCTTTAACTTGGACATCTGAGGTGAAGAAACATTTTTTTGTTTCTTTTTCCTAAGTGCAATAACTTCTTTGACCAATGTGTAGTCTCTGACCCCTGATGAACCTCAATGAGCGATCCTGGAATTTCCTCTCTGACGAGAATCTACGGCATGCTTTTAGGTCCTTTGGACATAACTGAGAATGGTTCCTCCTCCTTTACATCATCAGTAACTTCAGTTATTTTACATATGTGAACCTCAGACACCATACCAACCTCTGGCAGGGTCACGGTAGTGAGAGTCCGAGTAGATGTCATGCATACAGCATGTTTCAAAACCTCTATGGGTAAGTTAGAGTCCGACTGGGTAATCATGACATTAGCTCTACACCTCAAACTTTTTCTTTTAGCAGGGATGATGGCAGGGGTAGAAGAGTCCACTATCTTTGTTTGGCAAGGCGCTTAAGCAGCAAAATTTTCAATTAGGGCTGACAGAGCATACGCTTTTTGTAGTTATGCTCTGCACCTAAGCAGAAAAGGCACTGGTAGTGGACATCCTTGTAAGGAATCTACCTAGTTCAATTCTCACTTTCTCCTCCTAGCAGACAGTTAATAAAGCAACAAACAGCAGTGCAACTGAGAAAAAATAAGGAAGGTTCCCCAATGGAGCACTTATCTGAACCAGTGAAGGCCAGCGATACCAACAGCCACATGTAGAACAGATCAATGGGAGGGGAACCGGCATTCAGACTGGTGGTGAGACAGTCTGAGGAGTTACACTTGCACATCTGCTTATGTATCCTTATGCCTGCGGGCTTGGATTATACATCAGATGTATGGCTCTATGGAAGGTTTTGGCTTTGGTACCCCGGCCAAACATCCAGGTTATTTAGTAAGATAACTTCAGCAGTTTGGAATACTGCAACAGTGATCTAAGGAAGTACAAAAGAAAAATCATGAAAGACAATACCAATCAGATTTATATGAATGGTGATCTAAGTGACACACTGAGGGCAAGGCTGGTAGGGGGATGGGTAACTGCTCCAAACCCTAATCCTTGCAGGGCCTTAAATTAAAGCTCAGTAGGCAACTGTGTACACTTTGAAACTGAGGGGCAACAGTGGCACTTCTAAACACAACATTCTAAGTAGTGCCACAAAACCAAGTTATAAGTGGCATATGATCCACGCTTCTTCACAAAGTGTGGTGCTGGACTGTAAGTAGTGCCACAAAACCAAGTTATAAGTGGCATATGATCCACGCTTCTTCACAAAGTGTGGTGCTGGACTGCCAGTTACACAAAACTGGTATTTTTTAGCTGTGTAAGCTTGTGGTTGTGAAACACTCGCAGTGTTACTTCTGAAAGACAGCAGTTGCTAGCCTTGTACCCATGGAGTACTGCAAAAGAGTTTGGCTCATTTCTGACCACTGCCTATGTGGATCTGAGAAATGAAACGGATATGTATACAACCACAGCCAGTATGAAAAGGCCTGGATTTCAACAGTATGATACCTTCTGTGCACCTCATGGTGTCCTCTTGTCTTAATAGAGCTGACTCGTCTAATGGGTTAATGCACTGTTACTGCTATGATGCATTTTTACATGGATTAATTCTTTTTTTTTTTGTTTGTGCATGTTAAGGTTACAATGCATTCCCACTTTGCTTCTCATTCAGACTTGCTTCTGTTTTCTGTTATTTTTTTTAAAAATGTGGAAGTGTTAAATACCTTCAAGACTTCTTCCTCACTCATAGGAAGAAATGTGGCACACTGCACCTTTGTAGTTTTTTTTTGCAATTCCATTCACAGTGAGGAATTGACCAATTTCTGCTAAACTGCTGTGCAGGAAGAGAATTCCAGGTGGTTTCAGATGCAGCAGTTCAAACTGCAAATTCTACTTCTGTACTTCTAAATACATAAATTAAAAACAACACATCTCCAAATTAAAACATTTCCCCAATTCTGCACACATTTCTCTGTACTCTGATACGAACTAACATTTGAATGTTTGCCAGAATAGTCTGTAATTGTGACGCTGAAGATGAACTTAGATCCTCAATGAAATGCTTATTCAGAGTTAGACTTCCAGACAGAATACATACCACAAATCAAGTAAATTCTGTGAAACTAAGCATTAGCATTTAAAATTATAAACCCTGTATGGTACATGGTGATTGATTTTGTATGGCTTTCATTTCATGATAACATCTTTGTCGAAGGTAATAATGCCAATTACAAATGTTGCAGGCGTCTCCTCAGAATCCAGGTTGCCTGCGTAAGAGTATTGGGCTCTGTAGGGTTCCCTTTTCCTTCTTTGAAATGTGTGACATACTGTTATGTTGGGTGCGAGTGGCAAGAGTTTTCACTTAGTATGCTTACTGTCATATTTAACATTATACTGTGGCTTCAGTGGCAGTTTCACTGCTTATGTTGCACAACATTAGGTTTGTTGTGGTTGATAGTTTGCTACAAAAGTTCAGCTGAAAATTCATTTCCTCTAAAATTTATTTATGCTTTACTGATTTGCATTATGGCCTGTTTTCAGAGGACACCTGAAGTGGTGTTCATAATGAACATGGGACATTTGGTAAGGGAGCCAAACAAATTACAGATTTGTCTAATCTGATGGCACATAAAAAAGCGGTGTTTGCATACAATTTTTAATGTCTGCCATATGCCTTTTCTGATGTCTGCAGTGAGATCTTCGCCAGCTAGATGAGCAGGCAGATAAGATCTTAGTTTAACACTATTTCAATGATGGCACCTTAGCAGTGCGGCAGTTTCAATACTGGAACACAAATCCAAGCCACTTGGTGTGGGAAGTTTCAGGAACTTTAGCAGGGTTTACAGAATACTCAACTCTGGGGCACTTTGTTGGATATGAAGTTGCACCTCCATGAGTTTAAGCGTTCTCCGACTGGTAATATGGATAAGGCTTCTTTCATTCTTTCGCTTCTTCCTAGAACCTTGCCCCATGACTCCTCTTGGCACACTCATTCTGTGAGGGTGGTAGCCAGGCACTTCTGGGTATGTGACAGGCCTAATGCCCAATCATTCCTGATGAGGCACCCCCATCAGAATTTCCTGCCACAGAATGATTTGGGTTGTTAGGAGTGGGTCAGTTTGCTGGCCCTGGACCTAGCTACCACACCCCCATGAAAGCACTTCTTTTCCCTCAGCAGCTCCACCATTCTGCTGTCTGCAAAAACATAAGCATGTCTCTCCACTCCAAACTCCCCTCAACTTCTAGTTCAACTGCCCTTTAACAGGGCATACTCACAGGCTTAGACTGCACTGTGTGTAACACCCAGTGCTCCTGCTATGTGTCATCCTTATGGCAAGTCACCCCCCCCCAAACAAATGAGCCAGTAGCAGCTGCTCCCTCCTATCCCCCAAGCTAACTATTGCAGGCATCCAAGCTGCTAATCAAATAGCCTGCAGTGTACTTAGGGCTTAATCTCTCCATGCTGTGGAAATGGTCAACTAAACTGCGTTTCTTTTGTATAATAACACAAAGCAGTACACGTCATGTCTATTCAAATGCCATGAACTCTTTACATGCATCTGAGCTACCAGCACCTCAAGCAGAGGGGACATCAGTTAAGATCCCACCCAAAGGACAGGCCCCCCTTATTCTATGGGACTGTGACAGTTTTGCACCATGAATCTATGTATCTGGTGTTGTGGGACTGCTTACAGGCTTCTGATCCTTCCAGTGTCAAAGAAGAGTGTTGTACCAGGTGCAGTACTGTCATTCTAATCCTTCTAGTATCAAAGAAGAGTGTCGTACCAGGTAAAGTACTGTTATGGTTTTAGGATGTCTGTACCACTCTATTTTGACATCAGATGCAGGGTCAGGAATGCAGGTACAGCCACAAAACTTGTAGATAGTTTCACAGCCACATGTTGACAAACAGAAACATGAAGTATAATGTTGGAAGCAAAAACAGAAAAGTGTTTATAAGTTCTGGGACACCATTGCAACGGCCATGGAGTCAAATTAAGTGGCAATCAGCTGTAGGCAGCCAAATGTAGTGCCAAGGCTGTTTTGGAGTACGGCAGCACAGCTCAAAACAAAAGGGGGAAACCACAGCTACACACAGGAGGCTGCTTCTATTATTTATAAAAATAATATAACGGAGGATGCTGATGCTGCATTAGGAAGGGAACCACACATTGTAAAGGGAGGGTAGCCCCCCCCACCACCAAAATGGTGTGCAGATTCAGTAGCACAGGCATGGCCAACACCACAGACGCTACAGTAACACTACAGAAGGCATAGCTGTTCATGTTATACGCATCTCTAAAATGGTACCATACTAAGCTCTTCCCTACCCCCAAGGAAAAAGATTTGAATTACGTGATGAGGAGTAAGATATGCAAAGTAGATCTTTAGTGGACATTAAAGGACCTCAGCATATGGCCAGAAGACCTTATTTAAAAGGCTGACCACTAAGATACAAATGTTTAAAGATAACACAGTAATATTAACTGACAAGCTATCCTAGTGACATGAATGACACATGGCATTGCATTGTTGGTGGGACTTTTCAGTGTGTCCAAGAAACACATACCCTCAGTTGTATATCGTTGACGTTCTGGTACCGCACATAAGTCTTCATAAGAAGGAAGACAGATACTTAAGTATCGCATAAAGGGCACTGCAACAGCCTAAGGCAAAGATACCGCACACAAGTCTTCATAAGAAGGAAGACAGATGCTTAAGTATCACATAAAGGGCACTGCAACAGCCTACGGCAAAGATACCGCACACAAGTCTTCATAAGAAGGAAGACAGATGCTTAAGTATCACATAAAGGGCACTGCAACAGCCTACGGCAAAGATACCACACACAAGTCTTCATAAGAAGGAAGACAGATGCTTAAGTATCACATAAAGGGCACTGCAACAGCCTACGGCAAAGATACCGCACACAAGTCTTCATAAGAAGGAAGACAGATGCTTAAGTATCACATAAAGGGCACTGCAACAGCCTACGGCAAAGATACCGCACACAAGTCTTCATAAGAAGGAAGACAGATGCTTAAGTATCACATAAAGGGCACTGCAAAAAACTGAAGATGAAGACCTCTTTCTTTTCCCAAGGCATATGATCCATGTGTCATTCATGTCACTAGGATAGCTTGTCAGTTAATATTACTGTGTTATCCTTAAACATTTGTATCTTAGTGGTCAGTCTTTTAAATAAGGTCTTCTGGCCATATGCTGAGATCCTTCAATGTCCACTAATCTATTAACCTATGAACCCTTTGAAAGGGCAGCAATTAACACCACAAAATCTGAGTTCCTCCAAACCAGTCACAAAGGCAGTCATTTCTTCCTCAGAAGCACTGTCACAATGGAAAATTCTATCCTAGCACTAGAGCTGTGACAGTTGCTGTTCTATTCTTTGTACCTTGCATAAGCTACTTACTTTAGTATATTTGTCACTTGTAGATATGCTCCTGGCCACAAAACCTTTGTTCGCTGCTGCAAGGCTGCACTTGTGTGGCTTGCAAAAATGTTTATGTATGAGTGAGAAATACAGATAACATCTGTTGAAGTGGTGGAGAAACACAATACCGGCTGGCCTATCCTGTACAGGTGCAGAGTACCCATGATTGAACAAAAGGTAGAAGGGTTACACAACAGGCATAAAGCAATCCATAAGAGGCCATACATGTTATTGGCATGATGCTAAATTTTATGCAGGTACAGCAGAATGCGATGAAAACTGCAATTAGGACCCATGAAGAGTCTTCAAAACATCAGAGCCTGTATTAAAGGCAGCATAGCTTGCTTACAGAATTACTCAAAGCAGGTACTGGAAGAATGGCAAGTGATGTACTAATGAAATAATTTGTCAAATAGCAAAATGTGTTATTACAGGATATGGCAAGCCCCACTGCAAACCCTATATGGGAAATAGGCTCAAACCCACACCCCACAACTTTTTTTTCTCACCCCAAGTTTGCTGCATCTTGGTCAGGCAGTAATCACAGTCGGTGGGAGATGAAAAACCTGCTGTGTGCTTTCTCTGGGAGGTTTCAAAAACGCAGTAAACAAAACGCACTGCTATCTGAGATGCAACTATCACTGCTACTACCATGAACTCTTGTGTTTCAGTCATTGTGAAATGAGTTCTGGTGGCATCAGTAATGGACTAACTCATGCATGTGGCTATCCACCCCTGCTGTCCCAAAAAACATGCAGCCACTTAGAAAGCTTGTGAAAGGTCACAAAATAAGCACTTAGTCCATGGAGGAGTGCCAATCATGTCACAACAGGAGAACATTCTCTACAGAGGAGGCCCAGTCATGTCACAACAGCAGCGCATACTCCATGAAGGAGGACCAGTCATATCACAACAGCAGCGCATACTCCACAAAGGAGGACCAGTCATATCACAACAGCAACGCATACTGCATGGATGAGGACCAGTCATGTCACAACAGCACAACTTGCTCCATGCAGGAGGGCCAGTCATGTCACAACAGCAGAACTTACTCCATGGAGGAGGGCCAGTCATGTCACAACAGCAGAACTTACTCCATGGAGGAGGACCAGTCATGTCACAACAGCAGCAGAACTTACTCCATGGAGGAGGATGAGTCATGTCAGAACAAAAGAACTTACTCCATGGAAGTGGAACAGTCATGCCACAAAAGCAGTGCATATTGCATGGAGAAGGTCCAGTCATGTCACAACAGCAGAACTTACTCCATGGAGGAGGCCCAGTCATGTCACAATAGCAGAAAGTACAGCTGTGTACACTTACCATAAATGTAGATGTTCGAGTGTAGTCACTGTTGCAGTCATTACATTTGGGTAATCTGCTGGCAGGCTGCCCTCAGTCGGCCTGAATAACAAAGTCTTGGGTCCTGTGTCAGTTGCTGTCCCTTCTTCCATGACGTCAGGTCGTCAGGGGTATAAAACATGCAGCCGACGCCATTACATCAGTTTTTCTAGCCCCAGATGTCAGGTGCCCCCCTAATGGGGAGCAAATAAACACAAAAACATAAAAGTACACTTCCAACCAAAAGCAAATACACCAAAAAGGCTTTTAAGCATAGTAAAGAAAAGTAGAGGTATCATCAGAAAATCTAGGGGGCTGGAGGGAGGGTAACCTGGACTGCAACAGTGAATACACTCGAACATCTACATTTATGGTAAGTGTACACAACTGTACTATGTTCTTCGTGTTTCACTGTTAGAGTCATTACATTTGGGTAGATTCCCAAAGCTATGGTTGGGAGGAGGAGTTTATACAGCATTAGGGCCAGCTATAAGGCCTTGCAAGACAGCAGTGGCAAAGCCAGCTCTGGATTTAGAGAAAACTGATAAATGATAATGCTTGGTGAAAGTATGCACAGAACTCCAGGTAGCAGCTTCTAGGATATCCCTGGTAGGGACACCACTGAGAAAGGCTGCAGAAGTAGATGTGGCCCTAGTGGAGTGAGATCTGATCCCCAGGGGGATAGGTGTTCCATGGTGCTTATAGCATAAAATGAATGCAATGGCTTATCTATTTAGAAATGGTTTGTTTTCAAATAGCCTTCCTCTCTGCCCCTGCAGCAAATTCTACCAGCAATTGTTCAGATTTTCTTCGAGATTTAGTCCTGTCCAAGTAGAATCTAAGTTGTCTGTGCACATCCAAGGAATGCAGAATCTATTCCCCTTTGTTCTGTGGAATGGGAAAAAAGGGTGTCAAATGAATGGACTGATTAAGAGCCACACTGGAAACCACCTTGGGCATAAATGATGGATTGGTCCTGAGAGATACCCTGTCCGCATGAAAGATGATGAAAGGATCCACTGCCATAAGGGCCTGTAATTCAGATATCCTTCCAGCTGAAATGATTGCTAAAAGGAAGGCTGTTTCCCAAGAAAGAAATTTTAAGTCTGCAGTAGCAGCTGGTTCGAAAGGAGGTAGAGTGAGTTTCTCCAAAACAAAGTTAAGGTCCCAGGCAGGGGTAGGAGCTCTCCTGGGCGGTCTCAAGTTTTTTGCCCGTCTGAAATATTGCTTGAGCAGAGGATGAGAGAAGAGGGGTGGTTCTGTGTTATAGTGAGCTGAAATAGCAGAGGCGTAGATTTTAATGGAGGAAAAAGACAGGCCCTTGTGAAGCATCTCAGTTATGCATTGCAAAGTCTGAGGTAAATTGGGCGCTGCTGTGCTCATCCCTAAAGATTGGTTCCAGGCACAGAATCTTTTCCATTTATCAGCATAAGATTTTCTAATACTAGGTCTCCTTGCTTCCAGATGACATCCATCACAGGATTGCTGAGGGATGGACAGGGATGAATTTAAGTGATTAGCCAGGCTGCAAGGTTCAATGTTGGAAGCTGAGGGTACAGAATTTGGTTCTCCTGCTGAGACAGCAGAAAAGGGGTCTGTGGCAGGTGCCATGGAGATATTTGCGACACACTGCACAGGAGAGGGTACCTGTGTTGGCGCGGCCAGTCTGGAGCTATTAAAATCATCCTTGGTTTGTCCTGTTTGACTTTTAGTAGAACTTTGGAGAGCAGAGACAGAGGGGGAAAGGCTTAGACTGATAGGTTTTTCCAGCTGAAGGACACAGCATCCACTTCCCAGGCTTGTGTGTGGGGAGTCCTTGTGCAAAACTTGTCCAACTGGTAGTTCTGGGGAGAGGCGAATAAATCTATGTATGGGCTCCCCCAATCGCTTGTCAACATGTTGAAAATCCGTGGTTCCAGTTTCCACTCGTGTGGGTCCATGAGGTTTCTGCTTAGTCCGTCTGCCAGTGTATTCAATTTTCCTGGCAGGAATTGAGCTTTTAGGTGCACTTGGTAGCTCAAGGCTGTGTTCCACAATGCCATGGCTAGTCTGCAGAGGGGGTAGGAATGTGTGCCCCCCCCCCTGCTTGTTCATGTACCACATAACCGTGGTGTTGTCCATCCTTACCATTAGTTGTCCTGGAAAAATGTAATCCTTGAAGGCTGTCAGAGCATTCGGTACAGCTAACATTTCTTTTTGATTGATATGTAGGTGCATTTGATTTGGGTTCCATTTGCCCTGAATGCACTTCCCTGCCAGATGAACCCTCCCCATGCATAGTCTGATGCATCTGTAGTTAGGGTTTGGGTGGCAGAGGGTAGTGTGAATGGTAGTTCCTTGCTTTGGTGGCAGGCCTCTGCCACCATAGGAACTCCAGGCGTAAGCAAGGTATGATAGGAATCATTGTTTCCAGGTTGTGACCATGTTGACTCCATAGACTTTTTAGATACCACTGTAGTTTCCTCATATGCAATCTTGCATATGGAATTAGAAGAATGCAGGAGGTCATGAACCCCAAGGCTTCCAGTATTTGTCTTGCAGATAGCAGGGTTTTTGTGGCCACTTGTTTGAAGTAAGTTACCAAATGAATTTGCTTCTCTTTTGTGAGGAAAGCCATCTGGGCAGTTGTATTCAAGCTTGCACCCAGGAATGTAATCTGTTGACGGGGTACCAATTGTGATTTCTTTTCATTTATGGTGTATCCCAGACAGGTTAGAACCCTTTTTACAAATGCCAGATGATTTAAAAGCATGCCCTGGTTTTCTGCTTGAATTAGACAATCATCCAGGTATGGATATATTTGAATATTTCTTTGCCTGCAAAATGCAATCACTGGAGCTAGGCACTTTGTGAATACCCTGGGCACAGTAGACAAGCCAAAGGGCAGTGCAGAGAACTGATAATGTAGCAGCCTGCTTTGAAGCAAAGGTATCTTCTGCAAGATTCCCTGACTGGGATGTGCAGGTATGCCTCTTTTAAATCTAGAGTTGCCAACCAGGCATCTTTGCCTAGCATAGGAAGTAACTGGTGAAGAGTCAGCATTTTGAAATTTGGAATGTCCAGAAAGGTGTTTAGAGTAGACAGGTCCAGGATTGGATGCCATGATTTGTCTTTTGCGTTTTCTGGGTACCAGAAAAAAGCCTGGAATAGAAACCTTGTCCCTTTTCCTCTTCTGGTACCAGTTGAATAGCCCTCATGCTTTGAACTTGTGGGACTCAGGAACCCTGTAGTATCTGTCAGGTTTACTAGGAGCCGGAGGCAGGGAATCAGGGGCCAAACTGGATTCCGAGAACACATCATCAACATTGTCTAGTACAGGAAGAATAGCCAAAGGCTAATGCTGATGTAGAAGAAAAACCCTAAGCCTCTTTTTTTTTTTAAATCAGAAAAGTCCTGGTTTTCCCAATGGAAATGCTCCCTTAAAGTGCGCAAGGTTTCCCCAAAAGAAAAATCCTCAGGAGAAGCAGCAGAGAGAGTGGAATCCTCTGCATCAGAGTCCTCATAAGTAGGTATGGACAAATACAGGTCATTAGAAGAGTCAGAAGAAACAGAATCCTGATCAGAAGATTCATAATCAAGCTCAGCCCTAGGCCTCTTGGGGGGGGGGGGGGGTTGACTACACCTCATTAGAGTAATTAGATCTTCAGCCATTTTTATCATTTGTTTTTTAGGCATAGGGGCCTGAACATGTGGCCTGGGCATGGTTTTTTTAGACATGGATCGAAATTTAGGCCTTAGTAATGAAGGTGGTGTCGATTTAATATGCAAGTCTGTAGGCCTGAATACACCCTCAGAAGACGGTGCCTGTACAGTGGCTCCGCACCCATCCAAGGTAGAGACATCTACGGGTTCCATAGATGAAGTATCTTGCAGCATTGCATACCGGACTCAGAATGGGTCTCAGTAGAGGCCTGCGAAAAAGAAGTAGTGGGTATCAGGGGCTGCGAAAGCACCTCACTGAGTACCGGTGAAATGGCAACTGGCTTAAGAGAAGCGCCGTCTGCAGTTTTGGACCACGGCGGCCTGTCTCTGTCTTTACCTTTGCGTTTTTTCGGAATCCCAGTAGTCGGATGGCTAACTGACACTTCTGGATAATTAAACCGAGAACCGAAATATTTATAAGCGAAAATGTACCGACGACGAATAGTGCGCTGATTAAATAAAGCACAAAACCGACAGCAAGATACATCATGGTCAGGGCCTAGGCAAGGAATACAGTACGAATGAAAATCTTTATAAGGTATTTGCTTTCCACAAGTAGTGCAATTATTAACTTTTACTGACATCGGTAAAGAGCAAGAAAAAGTTTCCCCAACTGGGTACTTAGCTTTAAGTTGAAGACTTCGGTTCTGAAACTCGAAAACGACAATTTCAGGAGTCGGCCAACCGGCACTTGTGAACTGCTTCTGCTTCGGACACCGTACAGCAAGAAGGACTGATGTAATGGCATCAGCTGCATGTTTTATACCCCTGATGACCTGACATCATGGAAGAAGGGACAGCAACTGACGTAGGACCCAAGACTTTGTTAATCAGGCCGACTGAGGGCAACCTGCCAGCAGATTACCCAAATGTGATGACTGCAACAGTGAAACATGAAGAACATCTTACTCCATGGAGGACCAGTCATGCCACAACAGCAGAGCATATTGCATGGAGGAGGACCAGTCATGTCACCACAGCAGAACTTACTCCATGGAGGAGGCCCAGTCATGTCACAACAGCAGAACTTACTCCATGGTGGAGGCCCAGTCATGTCACAGCAGCAGAACTTACTCCATGGAGGAGGACCAGTCATGTTGCAACAGCAGAACTTACTCCATGGAGGAGAAGCAGTCATGTCACACCAGCAGAACTTACTCCATGGAGAAGGACCAGTCATGTCACAACAGCAGAACTTACTCAATGGAGGAGGACCAGTCATACCACAACAGCAGCACATATTGCATGGAGGAAGGGCAGTCATGTCACAACAGCAGCGCATATTGCATGGAGGAGGACCAGTCATGTCACAACAGCAGCGCATATTGCATGGAGGAGGACCACTCATGTCACAACAGCAGCACATATTGCATGGAGGAGGCCCAGTCATGTCACAATAGCAGAACTTACTCCATGGAGGAGGACCAGTCATGTCACAACAGCAGAACTTACTCCATGGAGGAGGACCAGTCATGTCACAACAGCAGAACTTACTCCATGGAGGAGGACCAGTCATACCACAACAGTAGCACATATTGCATGGAGGAGGACCAGTCATGTCACAACAGCAGCGCATATTGCATGGAGGAGAACCACTCATGTCACAACAGCAGAACTTACTCCATGGAGGAGGACCAGTCATGTCACAGCAGCAGCAGAACTTACTCCATGGAGGAGGACCAGTCACGCCACAACAGCAGCGTAAACTGCATGGAGGAGGTCCAGTCATGCCACAACAGCAGAACTCACTCCATGGAGGAGGACCAGTCATGCCAAAACAGCAGAACTTACTCCATGGAGGAGGACCAGTCATGTCACAGCAGCAGAACTTACTCCATGGAGGAGGACTAGTCATGCCACAACAGCAGCGCATATTACATGGAGGAGGACCAGACAAGTCACAACAGCAGCGCACATTACATGGAGGAGGACCAGTCAAGCCACAACAGCAGTGCATACTCCACGGAAGAGTACCACTTATGTCACAAAAGGAGCACTGCTCCACGGAAGAGTATCAAGATGCAATAGGATCTGCAATGTATGAACAGTACCTTCACAGACCACAGCAGCATGCAGTACATTGGTCTGGCTGTTATGGTGATCCACTATGAAATATGTTCCCTTCCTGGCTATCATCCATTGGAAAGTGAACCACTATGGCCATCTCTACATGGTCCTGTATATACATTTGTTTTGGCCCTTCACTGTTAAACTCTTTTAAAGCACTGGTGTCTCTATTAATACTCATTTGTTAACCACATATGGCAACTGGACACTCCACCTCTTTTCAGAGGTGACTCAGAAGCAAAGTTTGGTTAAGTGACTTGCTCAAGGTCACACAGAAGGCAAATGAGGGATGAAGGAATCAAACCCTGCACCACAGGAACTACAGCCCACAGCTGTAACCCTAGGGGGGAACTACCAAACATTCCTGTCTATATGTGCATCATCATCACCAACCAACTTTTTCCAATTTTCTTCATGGGGTTGGGGTGCCATGATAAATGTCACCATCTCTCGACTCAATGTCATACAAGGAACAAATGACAACAGTATAAGAACTGGAAAAGAGAAACAATTTTATTTATGTCACAATGAAAATTAATAATCTCTCTCTCTCTCTAAAACTTCCATGGTTGGACACAATCGAATAAAAACGGAGCATTCATATATCTTTACTTATCTTAGGGAGTCCCATAAACAATAGGCAGCTCTGGATATCCAGCTGTAGAGAAAATAAGTTCTTCGTATGTCAGCGGATCTAATGTTTACATAATATACAGAATTTGTATTTTATATGCCAAATTACAGTATCATCCAACATTTTATAAATGATGTTATCAGTAAGTTTAAGGCCATGAGCTGTTAATGAGTGGTTTCTCCCAGTACACAGCTATTTCTGTAAGTTAAAGACCATAAGCTGTCAACGAGTCGTTTCTCGCAATACACAGTTGATATTTCTGTAAGTTTAAGACCATGAGCTGTTTTCCTTGGTGTCCGTTTGCCTTTTGCATAACTATGAGAATGTGGCCATTTTACCAAGCAGTACTATCAGGAAGAGACTGCCTTTTGCATGACTGCGAATGTTGCCATTTTACCAAGCAGTACTATCAGGAAGAGACTGCCTTTTGCATGACTGAGAATGTTGCCATTTTACCAAGCAGTACTACCAGGAAGAGACTGCCTTTTGCATGGCTGAGAATGTTGCCATTTTACCAAGCAGTACTATCAGGAAGAGAGAGAATGTTGCCATTTTACCAAGCAGTACTACCAGGAAGAGACTGCCTTTTGCATGACTGAGAATGTTGCCATTTTACCAAGCAGTACTATCAGGAAGAGACTGCCTTTTGCATGGCTGAGAATGTTGCCATTTTACCAAGCAGTACTATCAGGAAGAGACTGCCTTTTGCATGACTGAGAATGCTGCCATTTTACCAAGCAGTACTATCAGGAAGAGACTGCCTTTTGCATGACTGAGAATGTTGCCATTTTACCAAGCAGTACTATCAGGAAGAGACTGCCTTTTGCATGACTGAGAATGTTGCCATTTTACCAAGCAGTACTATCAGGAAGAGAGAGAATGTTGCCATTTTACCAAGCAGTACTATCAGGAAGAGACTGCCTTTTGCATGACTGAGAATGTTGCCATTTTACCAAGCAGTACTATCAGGAAGAGACTGCCTTTTGCATGACTGAGAATGTTGCCATTTTACCAAGCAGTACTATCAGGAAGAGACTGCCTTTTGCATGACTGAGAATGTTGCCATTTTACCAAGCAGTACTATCAGGAAGAGAGAGAATGTTGCCATTTTACCAAGCAGTACTATCAGGAAGAGACTGCCTTTTGCATGACTGAGAATGCTGCCATTTTACCAAGCAGTACTATCAGGAAGAGACTGCCTTTTGCATGACTGAGAATGTTGCCATTTTACCAAGCAGTACTATCAGGAAGAGACTGCCTTTTGCATGACTGAGAATGCTGCCATTTTACCAAGCAGTACTATCAGGAAGAGAGAGAATGTTGCCATTTTACCAAACAGTACTATCAGGAAGAGACTGCCTTTTGCATGACTGAGAATGTTGCCATTTTACCAAGCAGTACTATCAGGAAGAGACTGCCTTTTGCATGACTGAGAATGTTGCCATTTTACCAAGCAGTACTACCAGGAAGAGACTGCCTTTTGCATGACTGAGAATGTTGCCATTTTACCAAGCAGTACTACCAGGAAGAGAGAGAATGTTGCCATTTTACCAAGCAGTACTATCAGGAAGAGACTGCCTTTTGCATGACTGCGAATGTTGCCATTTTACCAAGCAGTACTATCAGGAAGAGACTGCCATTTGCATGACTGAGAATGTTGCCATTTTACCAAGCAGTACTACCAGGAAGAGAGAGAATGTTGCCATTTTACCAAGCAGTACTATCAGGAAGAGACTGCCATTTGCATGACTGAGAATGTTGCCATTTTACCAAGCAGTACTATCAGGAAGAGACTGCCATTTGCATGACTGAGAATGTTGCCATTTTACCAAGCAGTACTATCAGGAAGAGACTGCCTTTTGCATGACTGAGAATGTTGCCATTTTACCAAGCAGTACTATCAGGAAGAGACTGCCTTTTGCATGACTGAGAATGTTGCCATTTTACCAAGCAGTACTATCAGGAAGAGACTGCCTTTTGCATGACTGAGAATGCTGCCATTTTACCAAGCAGTACTATCAGGAAGAGACTGCCTTTTGCATGACTGAGAATGTTGCCATTTTACCAAGCAGTACTATCAGGAAGAGACTGCCTTTTGCATGACTGAGAATGTTGCCATTTTACCAAGCAGTACTATCAGGAAGAGACTGCCTTTTGCATGACTGAGAATGTTGCCATTTTACCAAGCAGTACTATCAGGAAGAGACTGCCTTTTGCATGACTGAGAATGTTGCCATTTTACCAAGCAGTACTATCAGGAAGAGACTGCCTTTTGCATGACTGAGAATGTTGCCATTTTACCAAGCAGTACTACCAGGAAGAGACTGCCTTTTGCATGGCTGAGAATGTTGCCATTTTACCAAGCAGTACTATCAGGAAGAGACTGCCTTTTGCATGACTGAGAATGTTGCCATTTTACCAAGCAGTACTACCAGGAAGAGACTGCCTTTTGCATGACTGAGAATGTTGCCATTTTACCAAGCAGTACTATCAGGAAGAGACTGCCTTTTGCATGACTGAGAATGTTGCCATTTTACCAAGCAGTACTATCAGGAAGAGACTGCCTTTTGCATGACTGAGAATGTTGCCATTTTACCAAGCAGTACTACCAGGAAGAGAGAGAATGTTGCCATTTTACCAAGCAGTACTATCAGGAAGAGACTGCCTTTTGCATGACTGAGAATGTTGCCATTTTACCAAGCAGTACTATCAGGAAGAGACTGCCTTTTGCATGACTGAGAATGTTGCCATTTTACCAAGCAGTACTATCAGGAAGAGACTGCCTTTTGCATGACTGAGAATGTTGCCATTTTACCAAGCAGTACTATCAGGAAGAGACTGCCATTTGTATGACTGAGAATGTTGCCATTTTACCAAGCAGTACTATCAGGAAGAGACTGCCTTTTGCATGACTCAGAATGTTGCCATTTTACCAAGCAGTACTACGAGGAAGACCCTGCCTGTTGCATCACTGAGAATGTTGCCATTTTACCAAGCAGTACTATCAGGAAGAGACTGCCTTTTGCATGACTGAGAATGTTGCCATTTTACCAAGCAGTACTATCAGGAAGAGACTGCCTTTTGCATGACTGAGAATGTTGCCATTTTACCAAGCAGTACTATCAGGAAGAGACTGCCTTTTGCATGACTGAGAATGTTGCCATTTTACCAAGCAGTACTATCAGGAAGAGACTGCCTTTTGCATGACTGAGAATGTTGCCATTTTACCAAGCAGTACTATCAGGAAGAGACTGCCTTTTGCATGACTGAGAATGTTGCCATTTTACCAAGCAGTACTATCAGGAAGAGACTGCCATTTGCATGACTGAGAATGTTGCCATTTTACCAAGCAGTACTATCAGGAAGAGACTGCCTTTTGCATGACTGAGAATGTTGCCATTTTACCAAGCAGTACTATCAGGAAGAGACTGCCTTTTGCATGACTGAGAATGCTGCCATTTTACCAAGCAGTACTATCAGGAAGAGACTGCCTTTTGCATGACTGAGAATGTTGCCATTTTACCAAGCAGTACTATCAGGAAGAGACTGCCTTTTGCATGACTGAGAATGTTGCCATTTTACCAAGCAGTACTATCAGGAAGAGACTGCCATTTGCATGACTGAGAATGTTGCCATTTTACCAAGCAGTACTACCAGGAAGAGACTGCCTTTTGCATGACTGAGAATGTTGCCATTTTACCAAGCAGTACTATCAGGAAGAGACTGCCTTTTGCATGACTGAGAATGTTGCCATTTTACCAAGCAGTACTATCAGGAAGAGACTGCCTTTGCATGACTGAGAATGTTGCCATTTTACCAAGCAGTACTACCAGGAAGAGACTGCCTTTTGCATGACTGAGAATGTTGCCATTTTACCAAGCAGTACTATCAGGAAGAGACTGCCTTTTGCATGACTGAGAATGTTGCCATTTTACCAAGCAGTACTATCAGGAAGAGACTGCCTTTTGCATGACTGAGAATGTTGCCATTTTACCAAGCAGTACTATCAGGAAGAGACTGCCTTTTGCATGACTGAGAATGTTGCCATTTTACCAAGCAGTACTACCAGGAAGAGACTGCCTTTTGCATGACTGAGAATGTTGCCATTTTACCAAGCAGTACTATCAGGAAGAGACTGCCTTTTGCATGACTGAGAATGTTGCCATTTTACCAAGCAGTACTATCAGGAAGAGACTGCCTTTTGCATGACTGAGAATGTTGCCATTTTACCAAGCAGTACTATCAGGAAGAGACTGCCTTTTGCATGACTGAGAATGTTGCCATTTTACCAAGCAGTACTACCAGGAAGAGACTGCCTTTTGCATGACTGAGAATGTTGCCATTTTACCAAGCAGTACTATCAGGAAGAGACTGCCTTTGCATGACTGAGAATGTTGCCATTTTACCAAGCAGTACTATCAGGAAGAGACTGCCTTTTGCATGACTGAGAATGTTGCCATTTTACCAAGCAGTACTACCAGGAAGAGACTGCCTTTTGCATGACTGATGATGTTGCCATTTTACCAAGCAGTACTACCAGGAAGAGACTGCCTTTTGCATGACTGAGAATGTTGCCATTTTACCAAGCAGTACTATCAGGAAGAGACTGCCTTTTGCATGACTGAGAATGTTGCCATTTTACCAAGCAGTACTATCAGGAAGAGACTGCCTTTTGCATGACTGAGAATGTTGCCATTTTACCAAGCAGTACTACCAGGAAGAGACTGCCTTTTGCATGACTGAGAATGTTGCCATTTTACCAAGCAGTACTATCAGGAAGAGACTGCCTTTTGCATGACTGAGAATGTTGCCATTTTACCAAGCAGTACTATCAGGAAGAGACTGCCTTTTGCATGACTGAGAATGTTGCCATTTTACCAAGCAGTACTATCAGGAAGAGACTGCCTTTTGCATGACTGAGAATGTTGCCATTTTACCAAGCAGTACTATCAGGAAGAGACTGCCTTTTGCATGACTGAGAATGTTGCCATTTTACCAAGCAGTACTATCAGGAAGAGACTGCCTTTTGCATGACTGAGAATGTTGCCATTTTACCAAGCAGTACTACCAGGAAGAGACTGCCTTTTGCATGACTGAGAATGTTGCCATTTTACCAAGCAGTACTATCAGGAAGAGACTGCCTTTGCATGACTGAGAATGTTGCCATTTTACCAAGCAGTACTATCAGGAAGAGACTGCCTTTTGCATGACTGAGAATGTTGCCATTTTACCAAGCAGTACTATCAGGAAGAGACTGCCTTTTGCATGACTGAGAATGTTGCCATTTTACCAAGCAGTACTATCAGGAAGAGACTGCCTTTTGCATGACTGAGAATGTTGCCATTTTACCAAGCAGTACTATCAGGAAGAGACTGCCTTTTGCATGACTGAGAATGTTGCCATTTTACCAAGCAGTACTACCAGGAAGAGACTGCCTTTTGCATGACTGAGAATGTTGCCATTTTACCAAGCAGTACTACCAGGAAGAGACTGCCTTTTGCATGACTGAGAATGTTGCCATTTTACCAAGCAGTACTATCAGGAAGAGACTGCCTTTTGCATGACTGAGAATGTTGCCATTTTACCAAGCAGTACTATCAGGAAGAGACTGCCTTTTGCATGACTGAGAATGTTGCCATTTTACCAAGCAGTACTACCAGGAAGAGACTGCCTTTTGCATGACTGAGAATGTTGCCATTTTACCAAGCAGTACTATCAGGAAGAGACTGCCTTTTGCATGACTGAGAATGTTGCCATTTTACCAAGCAGTACTATCAGGAAGAGACTGCCTTTTGCATGACTGAGAATGTTGCCATTTTACCAAGCAGTACTATCAGGAAGAGACTGCCTTTTGCATGACTGAGAATGTTGCCATTTTACCAAGCAGTACTATCAGGAAGAGACTGCCTTTTGCATGACTGAGAATGCTGTTTTTTCCCCTTTAAAAAAAAAACTTTTTTTTTTCCCCCCTTCCCCCAAAAAAACCCGATTTGGCCCTTTTACCAAGCAACTATCAG
>NC_056744.1:307521668-307641668 GCF_019279795.1 Protopterus annectens
ACTATCTGCTCTTAGTCTTCTACCCACTTGTCATACATACCTGCTGCACAGTTTGCTACCTGCTCACACGCATTCAATTTTTGCAAAAGACATACAGTGGTGGACCAAATCAAAGACTTTGGTGACGCTGGACGTCACCATGTCTATAGTTTTACACCTGTCCACCACCCTGTCAATCTAAACAAAGAAGGATCAGGTTAGTCTGACAGATCTTCATGCTGGAATTCAAGAAGTAATCCATTTGTGTCAGAACACACTACACTCCCTGACTTTGGCACTGACTCCACAGTTTTCCCCGCCAATGAAAGCAGATCACTGACCTGTAATTCTACATCTTTTCCAAATACTGCTTCTGCTGACAGCTGACACCACTGCCTGCTTCTAACTCCTCGGGACATCCCTTCTGTAACAGCTCTGTTAAAAAGCACTAACAAAAGAGGAAGTAGTGTCCAAAAAGTCCTCTTGGGGCTGATGGGTGCAATCTGCCACTGTGTGTAACATCTAAGTAACCTTCGAATCTCATCTTATGTTCTCTCTCCATCTGGTATCCTACATTCCTTTTTCTTGCTGAACACAGACAGAGTATTCATTAACCAAACCCACCTGCTACCTGGCCACTAGTCAATTCACCTATTCCCTGCCTACCTTCTTACTCCCTCCTTCACAGCAGAAAGGCATTTATCTCCTTTAATGTGTTGTTTTAGCCTTTCTCCTGCTCCTCTCACATGGACCTCTTCACACACTCATCTGTAGTGCTGCTCATCTTTACCAGTACATC
This sequence comes from Protopterus annectens, assembly GCF_019279795.1. NCBI lineage: Eukaryota > Metazoa > Chordata > Ceratodontiformes > Protopteridae > Protopterus > Protopterus annectens. Next base: position 307,522,447 of record NC_056744.1, read on the forward strand.
CCCCACATCTCTCTACTCCCTGTACGTTTTCTTATTACAGCTGTTTTTAACCACCCCTTCCCAGTGACCTCTACCACTTCCTTCGTTTACTAAGCCTTTCCATTACATAATCCCGCCACCAGTTTGTACATAGAGACTACAACACTTGAAAGAGAAATGGCACTCCTGTTTGCAGGAAGTGCTAATAATGCAGGTTCTACCATGAAAACCAGCACCCTTGTACATCTAGGAATGAAACAATACAAAAACCAAGTGCTTTTAAGCAAAGCATTTAGTAAAATACATTTAAACCACTTTAAAATAAGGCAACATACAATGAAGGTTAAAGTTGTAATTTAAGCTTCATCCTACGGTTCTTGCTTCTATTTCTTCAGCTTTCACCTACAAACCTGATGACCCAGAAGTTATTAAACCAAAAAGGAGGTCTGATGACCCAGAAGTTATTAAACCAAAATGAGGTTTGGATCACCCTTGAAAACACGTATTTATGCATAAATGGTGTACTCGCTGGATAATTCAAAACAAAAAAAAGCGTCATACTGAGGCATAGGTAATGTTGTATTTTCCAACTTGCATTATATGCATCCCCCCTCAGGCTTCACAACTAAGGGTAAACTGCATGATTTGTGGATAATTCCAATAAACAAGCCAAGCTGACTGATTAAATACCCCACAACTTATCCAGCGCTTACTGCTTAAACATATCAGAAGGTGTGCATCACGTTAAAATAACTGCACGCCTCAGACACATTCTCAGGGAAGGGTACTAACAAACAAGGGTTTGATGCACTCCTAAATTATGCCATGTAATGGAGCATCTTACTAGTTGCATAAAATACAATTTAAATGAGACTTGTAATTAACAATTAGAAAGAAATTCAAATCAGTACCAGCGTTGCTTTTAATGGAAGCACGCAGGAAACTTTAAAGCCTCGTGGCCTATTTTTTTCTTCACGGTGGCCGCAGGATTATAGTTTGTACATAAATACGCATGTAATCTGCTGGTCATTCATCTCTAGTACAGATGAGCAGTCGCGGTAGTTTGTTTACACGCTTTATTACACACAACCATCAGAATGGAATATGCACGTAATCTGCTGGTCATTCATCTCTAGTACAGATGAGCAGTCACGGTAGTTTGTTTACATCTCATTCATCTCTAGTATAGATGAGCAGTCGCGGTAGTTTGTTTACACGCTTTATTACACAGAACCATCAGAATGGAATATGCACGTAATCTGCTGGTCATTCATCTCTAGTACAGATGAGCAGTCGCGGTAGTTTGTTTACACGCTTTATTACACAGAACCGTCAGAATGGATAGCAGCATTACAAAATATAAACAAACATACATACATACATCTCAACAGCTTACTACAAAATGTCAGTCAGGCTCACACGTGCTCACTATTTACATACTTGTGCAAGACCCTAGGAAGCTTCTTAAAGCTGTACACACAGACACTGATCTACATCCTCCCTGTTAATGAAATGTCGTCAATGAAATGACATTAGAATAAGGCATGCAATAACAGAGATATTAGAAACAATGTTCATGTCCAAGTTGCCATGTATCTGTAACATGGTCTAAAAATACGACCTGATCTAATAATATAGTATTCAGAATTGGGTCTGGTAACAGGGTCAGTCTTTGTGAACAACTCGTACCAGGAACTTCAGGATTCATCTCAGGAACAGGAATGCTGGACAACCCACTTTGAGATAGTGGGTCCTCCTCACAGGCTAGGTGCTGTGGTACAAGCTCGGACACCAGCATCAAATGTTTCCGATTCCGCTTAAACTCTACTCCTCCTGATTCCATAATGTACGATCTCAGCTCTGGGCAAACACTCAACATGATTCCAATCTGATCATAGCCTTTGCACATTTGCATTCTTGCTCTCTCCTTCACGTAATGGATTGAGAGGTTTACTGGACTCATCATAAGACTTCTGGGATTCTTGTTTCTTTAACAAATAGGCTTTTACAGATCTGTTATTCTTAGTACTTGGAACCAATAAACTATTGCTGATTGGTAAGGTAGTTCGAGTTTGTCTCAACAGAAGTCTCTGGGAGGTGAACCAAGACATTTATCACGAGGAATATTTCTGAGATTCAGGAGATTAAGGAAAACATCACTATTATCTAGTTTCGACTTCTCTATTAACGGTTTCACACTTTGAAATGCACGTTCTGCCAAACCATTTGACTGCGGGTACTCAGGACTACTTGTAACATGAGTAAAGCCCCACTCTTTGGCAAATCTTTTGAATTGCTGGCTAGTAAACTGTGTACCACTGTCAGAAAGAACTGTGCAGACTACCATGAACTGCAAAATGCTTCATCTTAGTAATGACAGTACTGGACACTAGCTTAGGAAGTAGGTCAATCTTGAACCAGTTAGAATAAGAGTCTACTAACAAGTAATGTTCACCATTCCATTGGAAAATGTCATTGGCTACTGTCGACCAAGGCAGTTCAGGAATCTGGTTTAGCTGAAGTGGTTCTTTCTTTGTACTATTACACACCGAACAAGATGAAAGTGCTCTCAATGTCTTGTGACACGGAAGGCCAAAACACTAGTCCTGTTGCCCTCCTTTTAGTAGAATTTGTTCCAAGGTGGCCACGAAGCAAGATAGCAATATACTCTTGTTGCAAGGACTTCTACCATAAATATAATCATGGAACTTCGAACATGCAAAAACACTTGCCAAGAGCTCTTTCTCTATCTGAACATACAGCATTTCAGTTTGGGTTAGAGATCTGGATGCATAGGCAACAGGTTGACCCTCTTGAAGAATGACTGCACCAAGACCAAATTTCAAAGCATCACAGGAATGAGTGACTGGTTTGTGAACATCACAGTATCTGAGAGTTGGTGGACTGGCAATTCTCTTTTTCAGGGCATCAAATACTCTTTGGTGGTGTTCCAACCATGACCAGGACACATCTTTGTGTGTCAGCTCTCTAAACGGTGCTGCTAGTTGGCTTAAATCCTGAATGAACTTGCCTAGATAGTTAACCATCCCAAGAAAGCACTGAAGGGCTTTAACATTGGAGCTGGCATCTCAAAAATAGCTGTTTGCTTTGAAGGGTCTGGTCGTAAGCGTAAACTGGAAAACAAATAACCGACAAGTAATTTCTTGTAACCTGAACTTGCACGTCTTAGGATTCAGCTTAAGATTCACTTGATGACCTCTTTCTAGAACTTTCTTGAGGTTTCTGTCATGCTTGCTTCACCATTACCTCCTACTAGAAAATCATCTGCTATAACAGCACAATGACACCCAGAAAACATGTACCTGCCAAAAACAGTACTGAAAGTAGTGAGCAATGAGGATTTCTTCTTGAGCAAAATTTGCCAAAATGCACTCTTTGCATTTAAGACAGAAAAAAAAGTGGCATTTGGAATCAGTGCTGCAACTTCTTTGACTGTACGCATTGGAGGGTGAGGGCTTTTCAGTGCTTTGTTCAAATCTTGTGGATCAATACATATTCTGATATCATCTGAGCATATCTTATGAGCTACCACATCTTATGAGCTACCACCATGGAAGATAGCCGTTCAGTTGGTTCATCTACAGGACAAATTACACCTTGCTGCACCATTTTATCTAGCTTGGCTTTTACTCTGTTCTGCATAGCTACTGGACCTTTCCGGATTGGTCTCATAACTGGGCTGACATCTGGGTCTAACTTTATGGAGTACAGAACTGGAAGCTTGCCTAGTCTGTCTTTGAAGAGATCAGCACAGGTAGAGAAAATATACTGGGCGAAATTAGAACTGTGGTCTTTTAAGCTAACATGATGGACCTCCGTATTAAATGAAAGCAGTCCCATTTTCAAACGGTCTCTGGGCCCTAATAATGACTGGACATGCTTATGATGGCATAAAATAAGTTGTAGCTTCTCCCAGCAGAGCAACATGAAAGTACTACTGAGCCTTCAGTTTTAATCTCTTCACCACCATAAGCAACAACCATTGCACACTTTGCCAAATCAAGCTTCTCACCAGCACATACTCTAGCAAACGTTTCTGCAGATATAACATTGGACTTTGAACTTTTGTCAACTTTGAGCTCTATGGAAGACCCATTTATCCAGACAGTACAAAGTACTTCATTGTTTGCCCATAAATCTACTGCATTGACTGTTTCATGAAGCACTGACACACCATCTACATAAAAAGTAGGGTGAAAGCTTTCTAACTGATCAACTTGTCTCTGAATGTTCCCTTTTATTAAAAGAATGTGTGCCCTTTGATTTACAAAACCTTTTGAAATGATTCCACTTACTGCATTTGTGACACTGCTGACCAAATCCTAAACATTTTCCCTTTTAGGCTCATGACTCCTTCCATAATTACAACAGCTAACTATGAAACCAGGTGGGGGGAGACATGCTTTGAGTTTGCTGACTCAATATTATGCTTCACTGAGATTGTGCGGTTTCCATAGCATGCCTTGGAACTTGCTAGAAAGCTACAGGGTTTCCCAGGGAGTGTTGCCGGGTTTACAGTTGCAGCCATGCACTTGAGCCTGTTTCTTTTAACCACGTGCTGTGGACTATCAACATGGGCTTTAGAAGTTACTGGAAGCATGCATTTCTCATTTGTAAGCATAATTGTGTGCTTTTCTGTGAGCTCGTATATCTGACAATCTCAATGGCCTTACTGAAAGTTAAATCACTATCACAAAGCAAAATCTTTCTCACAGCATCATCTTTAATACCACACACAAGTCTGTCCTTTATCAACTCATCCCTTCAATCACCAAATTTTTATTTTGATTTTATTTTACATTTTGTTTACCAGGATGGTCCACTGGGCCAAAGGAGCTCGTTTTCAATGGAGTCCTGGGGAGAAAAACTCCAACAAGGTTATACAAGACCTAACGTAATTAGACAAAAAACATATAAACACAAGTTACACAGTATTAGAAAGAAACATACTAAGAATGTAATAAGCTAAAATGCATACACAGGATAAACAAGGTAGGTTCTATTTATGTATATAATTGACCGTGTATATTAGTGACTTGTCCAATTAAATTAGAAAAAGAGAAGTATCAGTGAAGAGTTAGAAATTAATGGACAAATAGGTGAAGTGAGGAAACACGGATAAAATGTGGAAGCAAACTGGATGTAGGAGGAGAAAGGTGTAGGAAACTAGACAGTGGGGTGAGAATTAGAAGATAGGTGAGAGTAATGTGTGTACAGGTAGAGGTGAGGGAATGAGATGTGAGAAATTAGGGAGGAAGGATAAGGTTAAGTACAGATGAGTTAGGAGGGGTGGGAACAACAGCATTCCCAGTGGGAATGAAGTAAGGTTTTGAAGGTGGAGTGGCTGTTAGTGATACGAATTTGTGGAGGAAGGGAGTTTGACTTGGGATAGAGAGAATGACAGAAGGTACTTGCCTGGGGTCCGAACAGACATATGTACTATCAGCAAGTTTTGGTGGTTTGACTTGAGGGATCTATCAGGTTGATGGAATGTGAGGCAGGAGTCAAGTGAAGGGCAGAGAGAGAGTTTAAAGATGCGTTTATGTGCAAGAGAAAGTTGGATGAAGGACAGATGGTGGGGTAATTCAATCCAGTTTAGTTTTTGGAGGGCTATACAGTGAGGAGTAGAAGATTTGGCATCAGTGGCATATTTAGAAAATTTGTTATAGCAGAAAGCTAGTTTTGTCAAGTCCGGATTGGAGGTTGGTAAGGAGGGGGGCACCATACAAGAGGGAGGGAATGAGATAGGTGGTAGAGAGGACACATTTGGTTGTGGGAGTGAGGAAGTGGTTGTGGCGATAGGCTAAGTCTAATGTTTGTTGGGTTTTCTTTATATTAGTTTGGAGATGGATGTCAAATTTTAGTTAGTCAATAATAACACCTAGTAGTTTAGTATGAGGTACGACTTCTATAAGGGTCTTGTTACGACTAGTTATGGAGAAAGAGTTCTTACTGACTTTAATATACTTTGAGGGAGTGAATATCATTATTTTAGATTTGGAAGAATTTAGCTAAATCTGCATGGTTTAGCCTTGTTTTCTCAAATAAGTTATATATACTGCAAAAGTTTCACCAGGCTTTTAACCCCTTGTATAAAATAAGTGCCTTTCCATTGTAACATTTGTTTGGGGGTTACACATTTCTCTAAATTTACATTTCAAGCGTTCGGGGTCTTCACTTGACTTGGTCTGTACAGCTATATGTCTGTTTTCCCCCTCTCCTGCAAAGACAGCTCCCTTTCTATGGTTTCTGAACCAGCTAAATTAAGCAGAAAAAATGCCTTAGTGAAGTCATCTTCGTCAAAAAATGCAGCCTGTATGAAAATGTCATACTCTTGCTCAACAACTCTCCAGTTCTCTGAAATATTATTGTCAAACATAAGTGGAGTTGGTTTTCGAAATCCATCTGGTATGTCAACAAATTATACCCAAACACACCAAAAAATAAAGCCCATGTAGTTGTATATGAGCATGCACACAGCCAGCACTTGTATTAACATTCAAATGCACAATAAACGCCTCGAATTGCAAAATAACTGTACTGCAATAGTGCACAAACATGCGAACACTGTATACACTTCAAAAAAATGAAATAGTTTTGATTAGTGGGAAAAAGTACTGCTTAGTGAAAAAATACAGTCATTTCCCTTATTTCATTAGTTTTATGAGATCTGGACTTTATTTCAAACATTTTCCATAGTTATATTGAATATTTCTGTTAATATATCTTAATATCAGATACTTCTGTTACTTAGGAATTTGTTTAGAGCATTATGAATGCCTCATTTCATATTTTGTGAATAAGAAATAGCTTGAGCAAGTTTTAATACCTGAAACTTGTTTCTGACATATTTTGCGAGTTATACATGCAGTAGGGATGATCCACTCCTTTATATTCCTCCAGTGTTAGCGGAGTGCCTCTCGGTCCCCAACTGAAGAATCTGGATCCCCTTCTGGCACCATGTCCTTTTTAGACATCCCACTACTGACACCATGTTGCTCGTCCCTCTCTAGTATAGATGGCAAACAAGCGGGGTAGTTCACTTATATGCTTTACTACATAGAAACGTATCAGGATGGATAGCTACCTCATCTACACAGGCAACCATCTACCACCACCACCAAGGAACACAATTTGTGAGAGATGCAATTACATTAGAAACCTAGAGTCTAAGCTCTCTCTCCCTCAAGCCAGTACATCTGGCACCGAAAAGGTTGTCAATACAATCACTACACCTCAACCACCACCCACGCCTACAGAACACACACCTAACATATGTGGAGGTCCTCCACATAATGCAGACCTCAGAGGCAAAAACACACAATCTCCACAGCCCTCCACACCAAATACCACGCATAGTCCACACCCCTGTGCCTCAAAGCCACTAATGCTTCACCATGAACCCAACACATATTAGTCATAGGAGACTCCATTGAGAGAGACACACACAGATGTGCCTTTCACCAGGTTGGATAAGGAGAAAGTCACAATTAGCTGTCTGTCAGGTGCCAGACTCTGCCATATCACATACACTCAAGTCTCTCAACAACAGGTACTGTTATGACTCTGTCATAGACCATGTCGGCGTGAATGACTTGAGATGTACCTCTATTGACTATATGAAGAGAGACATGATTGAGCTCTCCGCTTAGGTGTCTCAGGCAGGTATGTCCCTTGTCTTAAGCAACATTCTGCCGTCAGCCAGAATGATGCCTCAATACAAACAGAAAATGACAGACTTTAATTGGCTTAGTTTCTGGTGTCATTCCAGGGGGATCCAGTACCTGATAGCCTGGGAAGATATGATCGACAGAACACAAAGTTTTGCCAGAGATGGCCTGCATCTGTCTCACCTGGGGTTCAGGCTTCTGGCAAAGGCTCTTGCCTACCCTATAGTGCCTTTTTTAGGAAAAGTGATGAGGTTAAAACTACTAACATAAAAATTTCAACAAAACACAAATTAAAGGTCATGCTATTAAATGATAGGAGTCTACACATGAAACTGCACTCATTGCAAGCATTCCTAACCCTGGAAAATGCTGACATCTGTGCAGTCACAGAAACCTGGTTCAAAGCTGTGGAGAGCACCCCAGCCTTACCTGATTACTCATCCTATCATACATTCAGACCACAAACTGTGGGCAGTAAAGCCAAAGGAGTTGGAGTTTCAATATGCATTAAAGACATGCACATCTCCAGGCTGGTCAAACAGTATGAGACACAGGAGACACTCAAGGTGCAGCTAGCCACTGATGAGACACCTATTCAAATCATAGCTAGCTACAAGCCCCCAAATCTGACTCAAGATGCCCAATCCGCCTATTTGGACCTGTTCTAATCTATAAAGATTCAACCCTTTACCCTGATCCTGGGTGACTAACTTACCAAACTTAGATTGGAAGAACTACTCATGTCAGAACACACATGCCCAGAGATCCCTTGATTTTGTCAATGCAAATGCCTTGGAACAGCTAGTCGATACCCCTACAAGAGGTGATATCATCTTGGACTTGGTATTAACCAACATAAGTAACCACTGCAGCATCCCTGCAGTATTATACTCCCTGGTAAGATCCAACCACAAAGCAGTATTATACTCCTTGGTAAGATCCAACCACAAAGCAGTCAGTTTCGAAGTCACCATCTCCCCAACCCCCCCCCCTTGCTGAGACCAGACATAAAAACTTCTCCAAAGCCAATTACAGCCTCCTGAGGGACGGTATAAACAGCTTTCACAGCCCCCTCTGTAGGAACTGGCACCAATATCCAAACCTACATCAAAGCACTATACAAAAGCATTTATATAGATGCACAGAATCAGGAATACCCAACAGGACTAAATCATCTTCCGCAAGAAAGAGTAAACCTGTCTGGTGGACATCTGCAATACATAAACTCTATAACAAAAGGAAAAAATTGCTGTCTAAGACTAAGGAGGAGCAGGTGCCCAATTGGAAGCAATGTCTCCTTAGCCTGAACAAGCAAATAAGAGCACTAGTGAAATCCTCCAAAGCAAACTTCGAGTCCAAATTGGCCACATCTACTAGAGACAATCATAAGGTCTTCTTCACATATGTCTGCAACCTCACAGGAAGCACCTAGAGCTGCTCAGAACTGGTGGTCAAGGACACCACATATACAAATGCTGTAGCTATAGCAAACTTGCTGGCTGACAGATTCAGTGAAAACTTCACACCTCTGTCCCCACCCCCATCAGTAAATCAGGACATCTCCAGTACCTGCCACTTTCCCCTTAGAGCTGGACAGAGGCATCAGGCACTGATTTTCTAAACATGGGCTAAACTCTTGGTTTGGCCAATAGCCTAGTAACATCCTATGACCCTATGATAGCAGCAGTACAAAATCTAAATGAAACTGACAGACATACATGCTTACATTTCAACAGCTTACTACAAAATGGCAGTCAGGCTCGATTGTGCTCAGTATTTATGTACTTGTGGAAGGCCCTAGGAAGCTTCTTAAAGCTTAAATCTAAATCCATATCTTTGTAATCAAGAATAACACAAAACTAAGCTTTGCGAGAATCTCTCTCTTCTTTCATCTTTATCGCTAATTAAATTAATAAGGGTGTGGAGAAAAAGTACAGTTTTGTACCTACCATAAATGTAGATGTCCGATAGGTATGCATCTGCAGTCCTAACATATGGGTTGTCCTGCCTCAGGCAGCCCTTCGGTCAGCCGGATTCCAAAGTCTGGGTCTGGCCTCAACTGATGTCGCACTTCACCCGACGTCATAGCTGCTGTTTATTGGGTATAAAGGCATCAGCCGATGCCATTTTCCTCTGTTTCTTGCCCCAGATGCCAGGTGCCCTCTAGGAAGGCTCAATTTAGATAAATGCACATAATTCCAAACAGTAGAGAGCAAACAATATAAAGATATATAAGTATATACATATATACAAACAAATACACCATAATAGATTCCCCCAGCTAGCTAAAAGAGGGGTAAATACCCTAGGAATACCACAGAGGGGAAGGAGGGTGGGTAATCCTGACTGCAGATGCATACCTATCGGACATCTAGATTTATGGTAGGTACAGAACTGTACTATGTCCTTCAAGGATGCATCTGCAGTCCTAACATGTGGGTAGAATACCATAGCCAAACTGGGGGAGGAGGCACTAAGATAAAGATGGTGTAGTTAAGATCCCTTGCAAAACAGCAGTTGCAAAACCTGCTCGGGATCTAGAATATAAGGGTAGATTATAATGCTTGGCAAATATATGCACGGAGCTCCAAGTAGCAGCTTCTAAAATGTCCTTGGTAGCCACTCCTCGTAGGAAAGCTGTAGTGGTGGCTGTAGCTCTTGTGGAATGAGGTCTGATATTTTCAGGAGTTGTCTTTCCATGAAAAGAGTGGCAAAAACGAATGCAATTTCCTGTCCATTTTGAGATTGTGTGTTTTGAAATTGCTTTTCCTTGCATTCCTGTTGCATATGCTACCAGGAGCTGGTCAGTTTTTCTGCTGGTCTTAGTTCTGTCCAGATAGTAGCGTAATTGTCTGTGCACATCCAAGGTGTGTAGCAGTCTTTCCCCCCTGTTCTGTGGGTTGGGGAAGAATGTAGGTAAATGAATCGCTTGGTTCAATGATACTCTGGAGACCACTTTTGGCATAAAGGTAGGGTTAGTTCTCATAGAGACTCTGTCCTGATGGAAGATAAGGAAGGGCTGTACTGCCATTAATGCCTGTAACTCAGATACCCTTCTTGCTGAAGTGATTGCTAGCAGGAAAGCAGTTTTCCAAGACAAGAACTGTAATTCTGCTGTTGCTGCTGGTTCAAAGAAGTGTTAACTTTTCCAGCACAAAGTTGAGATCCCATGTAGGTAAAGGTGGTTTCCTTGGAGGTTTTACATTTTTGATTCCTCTCAAGAACTGCCTGAGTAGAGGATGAGAGAAGACAGGAGGATCCATGTTGTATTCTGCTGAAATTGCTGATGCATGAATCTTAATGGAGGAGTAAGACAGGCCATTGTGGAACAGTTCTGCTAAATATTCCAGGATGTGTGCTATGTTTGCCAATGAGATATTTTCTCCCTTTGCTGCACTCCAAATGAGGTATCTTTTCCACTTGGCTGAATAAGTCTTCCTTGTGGAAGGTCTGCGTGCCTCCAGGATAATGTCCTTAACCCTCTGGGATAACCCTGGGTTATTTTGTTTTATGCAATATTCCAAGCAGCTAGCTGCAGTGTTTTCAAGTTTGGATGTAGGATCTTGTAGTTGTCCTGTGTTAGAAGCAAGGAACATAGAGGTAGAGGCCATGCGTGTGTCTGAGACATGCTTCTCAGTAGCGGGTACCAATGTTGCCTCGGCCAGTCTGGAGCTATCAGGATTACCCTTGGCTGATCCTCTCTGATCTTCAGTAGAACTTTGTACATCAAAGGAAGAGGTGGAAATGCATATGCTGTCAGGTTTTTCCAGCTGAAGGAAAGGGAGTCCACCCTCCAAGCAAGTGGGTGGTATGCTCTTGTGCAGAATTTCTTCAATTGGTGGTTGTGTGGGGAGGCGAACAGGTCTATCTCTGGTAGTCCCCATTTCTTTGTTATGGCTTTGAAGATATCTGGATGCAGCATCCATTCGTGTGCATCCGTGGTAGTTCTGCTTAAGCTGTCTGCTATAGGATTTTCTTTTCCTGGTACAAATCTGGCCTGAAGTTGAATGTTGAGATTCAGGGCCACATTCCACAGGTCCATTGCCATCCGGCATAGAGGATATGAATGTGTACCTCCCTGTTTGTTGATGTACCACATGACTGTGGTATTGTCGGTCTTTATCAGCAGATGACCCTGTTGAAGGAGTGGTCTGAATGCCTGGATCGCATGTTTCACTGCCAGCATCTCCTTTAGATTTATGTGTAGATTCAGCTGGTCTTGGGTCCATAGGCCTTGAATACACTTGTCCACCATGTGTGCCCCCCATCCTAGGTCTGAGGCATCCGTGGTGATGGTCTAGCTTGGATGAGGTTTGTGGAAAGGCAAGCCTCTGTTCAACTGACAGGCCTGAGCCCACCACAGGAATTCTTGCTTCAGGCATGGAATTATTGGAATCTGGGCTTCTAGACTGTGCTTGTGTTGAGACCATACATTCCTTAGGTACCATTGTAGCTTTCTCATATGCAGCCTGGCATGCGGAACCAATATTATGCATGATGCCATGTAGCCCAGGGCTTGCAGGACTTTCCTTGCAGTAAGCCAAGTTTGTGTTGTTAATGTCATGAAGTAGGCTGGTAGTTGCTTTTGTTTTTCTTCTGTGAGAAAAGCCATCTGAGTTGATGTATCCAGTTCTGCACCCAAGAATGTTATCCTTTGGGATGGTACTAGTCTTGACTTTTGCATGTTGACTGTGTATCCCAAGGCTTGCAACAGTTGTATGACATTTTCCAAATCTTTTGTTAATTTTGCCTTGTTGTCCGCTTGTATTAGGCAGTCGTCCAGGTATGGGTAAATTTGAATTCCCTGTAACCTGCAATGAGCAATTACTAATGCCAGACATTTCGTGAATACTCTGGGCGCAGTAGATAAGCCAAAAGGCAATGCTGAGAATTGATAATGCTCTGATCCTGCAAGAAATCTGAGGTGTCTTCTGCAATCTGGTCGTATAGGGACGTGCAGGTATGCCTCCTTGAGATCTAGAGTCACCAGCCAAGACTCCTTGCCCAGCATGGGAAGAAGCTGCTGGTGGGTCAGCATTTTGAATTTTGGAACAATGAGGTATGTGTTCAGTGCGGACAAGTCTAGAATAGGTCTCCATTGATTTTCTTTTCTTGGTACAAGGAAAAGCCTGGAGTAAAATCCTTGACCTTGTTCCATAGGTGGCACCTCTTCTATAGCTCTCATCCTTAGTAAGTTGTTGACTTGTCTTAGAGCGTCTGTTTTTTGGCTTGGTGGTAGGTTTGGCATTCCTCTCTTTTTTGGTAGAGTGTGGAAGTGAAACCTGTAGCCCTTGTCTATTGTTTGTAAAGTCCATTAGTCTCCTGTAATGTAATGCCAGTTGTCGGAGAATAAGGCTAGCTTTCTGCCCAAGGGTGCTTCCAGTTGTTCCCTAGTAGGCGGAACTAGAGCCAAGTCATTGTGTCTGCCCTGTGGAAGTGGTTGTAGTTGAATCTGTGGCAGTACTTATCTGGTTGATAGGTTGCCACTGACATCCCCTGTAGGCACCCCTAGATTGACTTCTGCCTCTGGGGCGTCTATTTCTGCCTCTCTGCGCTCTGGTGTTGTCTGGAAAGGACCAATTCTTCGAAGGCCAATTTCTGCTAAACCTCGGAGGTTGGACCTGTAAGAAATCCTTGACTATTTGCTTTTTCTTCCACCTTCTTTAGAACCTCCTGTGCAGGGGAGCCAAACAAACTTTGTTTCTCCATGGGAGCATCTAGGAGTTTTGACTTAACATGGTCTGGTAAGGATTGTTCTTTTAACCAGGCATGCCTTCGAATCACTGTTCCAGTCATAGCTGATCTAAAGGAAGCCTCCAGTGCATCATAGCCACATTTTAAAAAATGGTTACTGACCTGCTGAGAGTTATGTACCAAATCCTGAAGGGACTTGCAGTCTAAAGGTTCAGGAGAAGACAGTTTTTTGTTTATCTGGTCTAACAAAAATTCCTGGTACTGAATCATGTGAAATTGACAGTTCAAGGCCCTGGCCGAAAGAGTAGCAGAAGTATAAACCTTTTTACCCCATCCCTCTAATGCTCTAGATTCCCTTTCAGAGGGAAGAGGGTTTTTGGCAGAGGCAGCTGCCACACCTTTAGGGCCCTGTGAAATGGTTTCAGGGTCTGCAACAGGAGCCTTATACAAATGGTAATGTGTGTCCGGGACCCTATAATATCTGTCTGGCTTGGCAGGGGCCGAAGGAAGAGAATCAGGTGCAGTACAGGCATCATTATATGCATCATCAACAAATGTTAGTACTGGCGGAATGGCTAAAGGCCTATGCTGTGGTAAGTGTAAAAAGGTCCTTAGCCTTTTCCTTGAATCTGAAAAATCCTGGCCCTGCCATTGGAAGTGTTCCCTCATAGCATGCAAGGTTTCCCCAAAGGAAAATTCTTCAGGAGGAGAAGCAGAAGGAATGGAATCTTCTGCATCAGAATCCTCATAAGGAGAATATGGGCCTTCGTAAGGGTCTGAATTATCTGAGTCATCCGAGGAATAGTCTGTAGAGACAGGTTCTGGGGGTTCAGTCCTAGGCCTCTTGTCTGGAGGGGGCTGAGAGGCCCTGTCTGGGTGAGGTTGGGATCCCCTGATCAAAGAAATGAGATCCTCAGCCAGGCTGAGCATTTGGGAACTAGAGGTAGGCCTATGTGAAGGAGTTTTTGCAGGTAAGGCCTTAGAAGATTTAGCTGCTTTAGCCCTGGCAAAAGCCTTGATAGACATAGAAGCAGGGGGTCTAGCAGCCCCACGTGCAGGGGTAGATATGTCTAAAGGAATAGTGCCTGACAAATTCTGGGCGCCTGCTTCTGTAGCAGTAAATTCAGTAGCAGATTCAGCCATGCTCTGTGAGGCCTCGGCTATCGGAGGCATGCTTTCGGTCGAAGAAAGAACCGGGGGCTCGGTTTCAGCCGAAACCGAGACACTCGCGGTTGGCTAACCGTGGTTTCAGCGAAACCGTGGGCATGAGTGTCGGTCCTTTTCCTTGCGCTTTTTAGCTAATTGAGTAGTCGGCGTTTCCGACGGCATTTTGTATGCAAAAGCAGGACCAAAAAACTCCTCTGCAAACTCCGACCGACGTCTAAGTGTCCGTCGGTTGAAGGAAGCACAGGCTAGACAAGCTGATACGTCGTGGTCTGGGCCTAAGCAAGGAAGGCAGCAAGAGTGGAAAGCCTTATGAGGTATTTGTTTCCCAAAAGATAAACAATTATTTACTTTGTCTGACATCGGCTGAGGCAAGAAAGAGTCCCCAACGGGGTACTTAGCTTTTTAGAAGTCTTCGGTAGTAGAAATCTCTGGATCTGACCGACCGGCACTTGCGAACAGCTTCTGCTTCGGGCACCGCGCGGCAAGGAAGACTGAGGAAAATGGTGTCGGCTGATGCCTTTATACCCAATAAACAGCAGCTATGATGTCGGGTGAAGTGCGACATCAGCCGAGGCCAGAACCAGACTTTGGAATCCGGCCGACCGAAGGGCTGCCTGAGGCAGGACAACCCATGTTAGGACTGCAGATGCATCCTTGAAGGACATCAATGATATACATCTTGAAAATAAATTCTTCTGAGAAAGGGAGAAAAAGAACATTTGATGAACAATCAAAACTTTTTTATACCGCTAGAGTGCATCCAAGTGCTCTGTTTGCATCCATCCTTAAATATTCTTCACACACCCCACCCCAAACGCAAACGCAGTAGGGACAAAGTTTGCCTAGAAGGAAAGGAAATAAAACTTCAGCTGATCCCAGTGTAAGACTGTTTCAGTTCGAGCAAGAGCTTTCACCCAAACTCAAGTGACCAAACTAACAGAAGACATATTCGATGAAGGGGTAAACAAAATGGGGCTCCTTCGCGGATAAGGAAAATTGTGCAACAGAAACTCTGAACAATGCTTCTTTTTCACTATCTAATATACATACAGAATGACTATAATGCCATAGTACAATGAAGTGTTTAATTTATGCATTTGTATTTTCCAGCCAAGCTGCATTTTTTTACTGTGTGAAGGTAGCAGCTGTATTTATGATAGAAGGAAAGGGCTGGAATAAAGTGACTAATGTAAACATTAGTTCTAATTGTAGCAAATTTTACTAGCATAGAACTTGAGATCTAACTTGTCAGCCACCCACAGCTTCCTTTCACATAACATATTATCAAGGCTGCCCCCAAGCAAGTTTTAAAGGTACTCTCAGAGGCAATAAATAAATTAAACAGCGGCTCTGTTGGACCTGAAAAAGTGTCAGAATGCTCCTTGATGGTACAAAACATTGTCTCACAGACTGACTCCTGAATGTATTCAGACTCAGCCTTTCAAATGTCTTCCTGGTAACCATTTCTCTACTGTAAAAGCTGGTGAAAGGCTCTCTGGCTAACCAAGTTTAGAGATGACTGCAAAATTGGGGGATACCATCAATTCTCCAGAGGACTAAAAATGCAAAAGAAATGTAGTATTGTGCACTTTGAAATATATGACCTTAGTTCCTACCACGCAGAAGACCCCCTCCAAAAATTGACAGTTATGCGGGACCAGGATACTTTCAAACACAAACACAGACTCTGCTTTGACCACCATGTCTCTTACATTCATTTGAAAATCATTCTCCCTAGCCCTGCTGCTGATTTGTAACAATACATCCTTCTCCCGAGCCCTGCTGCTGATTAGTAACAATACATCCTTCTCCCGAGCCCTGCTGCTGATTAGTAAGAAGACATCCTTCCCCCTAGCCCTGCTGCTGATTAGTAAGACATCCTTCTCCCCAGCCCTGCTGCTGATTAGTAAGAATACATCCTTCTCCCCAGCCCTGCTGTTGATTACATCCTTCTCCCCAGCCCTGCTGCTGATTAGCAAGAATACATCCTTCTCCCCAGCCATGCTTCTGATTAAGAATACATCCTTCTCCCGAGCCCTGCTGCTGATTAGTAAGAATACATCCTTCCCCCTAGCCCTGCTGCTGATTAGTAAGAATACATCCTTCTCCCCAGCCCTGCTGCTGATTAGTAAGAATACATCCTTCCTCCCTAGCCCTGCTGCTGATTAGTAAGAATACATCCTTTCCCAGCCCTGCTGCTGATTAGTAAGAATACATCCTTCTCTCCAGCCCTGCTGCTGATTAGTAAGAATACATCCTTCTCCCCAGCCCTGCTGATTAGTAAGAATACATCCTTTCCCAGCCCTGCTGCTGATTAGTAAGAATAGATCCTTCTCCCCAGCCCTGCTGCTGATTAGTAAGAATACATCCTTCTCCCCAGCCCTGCTGCTTAGTAAGAATACATCCTTTCCCAGCCCTGCTGCTGATTAGTAAGAATACATCCTTCTCCCCAGCCCTGCTACTTAGTAAGAATACATCCTTTCCCAGCCCTGCTGCTGATGAGTAAGAATACATCCTTCTCTCCAGCCCTGCTGCTGATTAGTAAGAATACATCCTTCTCCCCAGCCCTGCTGTTGATTAGTAAGAATACATCCTTCTCCCCAGCCCTGCTGCTGATTAGTAAGAAGACATCCTTCCCCAGCCCTGCTGCTGATTAGTAAGAGGACATCCTTCTCCCCAGCCCTACTGCTTAGTAAGAATACATCCATCTCCCCAGCCCTGCTGCTGATTAGTAAGAATACATCCTTCTCTCCAGCCCTGCTGCTGATTAGTAAGAATACATCCTTCTCCCCAGCTCTACTGCTTAGTAAGAATACATCCTTCTCCCCAGCCCTGCTGCTGATTAGCAAGAATACATCCTTCCCCAGCCCTGCTGCTGATTAGTAAGAATACATCATTCTCCCCAGCCCTGCTGATTAGTAAGAATACATCCTTCTCCCCAGCCCTGCTGCTGATTAGTAAGAATACATCCTTCTCCCCAGCCCTGCTGCTGATTAGTAAGAAGACATCCTTCTCCCCAGCCCTGCTGCTGATTAGTAAGAAAACATCCTTTCCCAGCCCTGCTGCTGGTTAGTAAGAAGACATCCTTTCCAAGCCCTGCTGCTGATTAGTAAGAATACATCCTTCTCCCTAGCCCTGCTGCTGATTAGTAAGAATACATCCTTCTCCCTAGCCCTGCTGCTGATTAGTAAGAATACATCCTTCTCCCCAGCCCTGCTGCTGATTAGTAAGAATACATCCTTCTCCCCAGCCTTCCTGCTGATTAGTAAGAATACATCCTTCTCCCCAGCCCTGCTGCTGATTAGTAAGAATACATCCTTCTCCCCAGCCCTGCTGCTGATTAGTAAGAATACATCCTTCTCCCCAGCCCTGCTTCTGATTAGTAAGAATACATCCTTCTCCCCAGCCTTGCTGCTGATTAGTAAGAATACATCCTTCTCCCCAGCCCTACTGCTTAGTAAGAATACATCCTTTTCCCCAGCCCTGCTGCTGATTAGTAAGAATACATCCTTCTCCCCAGCCCTGCTGCTGATTAGTAAGAATACATCCTTCTCCCCAGCCCTGCTGCTGATTAGTAAGAATACATCCTTCTCCCCAGCCCTGCTGCTGATTAGTAAGAATACATCCTTCTCCCCAGCCCTGCTGCTGATTAGTAAGAATACATCCTTCTCCCCAGCCCTGCTGATGATTAGCAAGAATACATCCTTCCCCAGCCCTGCTGCTGATTAGTAAGAATACATCCTTCTCCCCAGCCCTGCTGCTGATTAGTAAGAATACATCCTTCTCCCCAGCCCTGCTGCTGATTAGTAAGAATACATCCTTCTCCCCAGCCCTGCTGATGATTAGTAAGAATACATCCTTCTCCCCAGCCCTACTGCTTAGTAAGAATACATCCTTCTCCCCAGCCTTGCTGCTGATTAGTAAGAAGACATCCTTCTCCCCAGCCCTGCTGATGATTAGTAAGAAGACATCCTTCTCCCCAGCCCTGCTGCTGATTAGTAAGAAGACATCCTTCTCCCCAGCCCTGCTGCTGATTAGTAAGAAGACATCCTTCTCCCCAGCCCTGCTGCTGATTAGTAAGAAAACATCCTTTCCCAGCCCTGCTGCTGGTTAGTAAGAAGACATCCTTTCCCAGCCCTGCTGCTGATTAGTAAGAATACATCCTTCTCCCTAGCCCTGCTGCTGATTAGTAAGAATACATCCTTCTCCCTAGCCCTGCTGCTGATTAGTAAGAATACATCCTTCTCCCCAGCCCTGCTGATTAGTAAGAATACATCCTTCTCCCCAGCCCTGCTGCTGATTAGTAAGAATACATCCTTCTCCCCAGCCCTGCTGCTGATTAGTAAGAATACATCCTTCTCCCCAGCCCTGCTGCTGATTAGTAAGAATACATCCTTCTCCCCAGCCCTGCTGCTGATTAGTAAGAATACATCCTTCTCCCCAGCTGTGCTGCTGATTAGTAAGAATACATCCTTCTCCCCAGCTGTGCTGCTGATTAGTAAGAATACATCCTTCTCTCCAGCCCTGCTGCTGATTAGTAAGAATACATCCTTCTCCCCAGCCCTGCTGCTGATTAGTAAGAATACATCCTTCTCCCCAGCCATGCTTCTGATTAAGAATACATCCTTCTGCCCAGCCATGCTGATTAGTAAGAAGACATCCTTCTCCCCAACCCTGTTGCTGATTAGTAAGAATGCAACCTTCCCCTAGCCCTGCTGCTTAGTAAAAATACATACTTCTCCCAGGCCCTGCTGCTTAGTAAGAATACATCCTTCTCCCCAGCCCTGCTGCTGATTAGTAAGAAGACATCCTTCTCCCCAGCCATGCTTCTGATTAAGAATACATCCTTCTCCCTAGCCCTGCTGCTGATTAGTAAGAATACATCCTTCTCCCCAGCCCTGCTGCTTAGTAAGAATACATCCTTCTCCCCAGCCCTGCTTAGTAAGAATACATCCTTCTCCCCAGCCCTGCTGCTGATTAGTAAGAATACATCCTTCTCCCCAGCCCTGCTGCTGATTAGTAAGACATCCTTCTCCCTAGCCCTGCTGCTGATTAGTAAGAACACATCCTTCTCCCCAGCCCTGCTGCTGATTAGTAAGAATACATCCATCTCCCCAGCCCTGCTGCTGATTAGTAAGAATACATCCATCTCCCCAGCCCTGCTGCTGATTAGTAAGAATACATCCTTCTCCCCAGCCCTGCTGATGATTAGCAAGAATACATCCTTCCCCAGCCCTGCTGCTGATTAGTAAGAATACATCCTTCTCCCGAGCCCTGCTGCTGATTAGTAAGAATACATCCTTCTCCCCAGCCCTGCTGATGATTAGCAAGAATACATCCTTCCCCAGCCCTGCTGCTGATTAGTAAGAATACATCCTTCTCCCCAGCCCTGCTGCTGATTAGTAAGAATACATCCTTCTCCCCAGCCCTGCTGCTGATTAGTAATACATCCTTCTCCCCAGCCATGCTTCCGATTAAGAATACATCCTTCTCTCCAGCCCTGCTGCTGATTAGTAAGAATACATCCTTCTCCCCAGCCATGCTTCTGATTAAGAATACATCCTTCTCCCCAACCCTGTTGCTGATTAGTAAGAATGCAACCTTCCCCTAGCCCTGCTGCTTAGTAAGAATACATCCTTCTCCCCAGCCCTGCTGCTTAGTAAGAATACATCCTTCTCCCCAGCCCTGCTGCTTAGTAAGAATACATCCTTCTCCCCAGCCCTGCTGCAGATTAGCAAGAATACATCCTTCTCCCCAGCCCTGCTGCTGATTAGCAAGAATACATCCTTCTCCCCAGCCCTGCTGCTGATTAGTAAGAATACATCCTTCTCTCCAGCCCTGCTGC
This sequence comes from Protopterus annectens, assembly GCF_019279795.1. NCBI lineage: Eukaryota > Metazoa > Chordata > Ceratodontiformes > Protopteridae > Protopterus > Protopterus annectens. The sequence goes on from NC_056744.1 coordinate 307,542,823, forward strand.
TGATTAGCAAGAATACATCCTTCTCCCAAGCCCTGCTGCTGATTAGTAAGACTACATCCTTCTCTCCAGCCCTGCTGCTGATTAGTAAGAATACATCCTTTCCCAGCCCTGCTGCTGGTTAGTAAGAAGACATCCTTTCCCAGCCCTGCTGCTGATTAGTAAGAATACATCCTTCTCCCGAGCCCTGCTGATGATTAGCAAGAATACATCCTTCCCCAGCCCTGCTGCTGATTAGTAAGAATACATCCTTCTCCCCAGCCCTGCTGCTGATTAGTAAGAAGACATCCTTCTCCCTAGCCCTGTTGCTGATTAGTAAGAATACATCCTTCTCCCGAGCCCTGCTGCTGATTAGTAAGAATACATCCTTCTCCCCAGCCCTGCTGATGATTAGCAAGAATACATCCTTCCCCAGCCCTGCTGCTGATTAGTAAGAATACATCCTTCCCCAGCCCTGCTGCTGATTAGTAAGAATACATCCTTCTCCCCAGCCCTGCTGCTGATTAGTAAGAATACATCCTTTCCCAGCCCTGCTGCTGGTTAGTAAGAAGACATCCTTTCCCAGCCCTGCTGCTGATTATTAAGAATACATCCTTCTCCCCAGCCCTGCTGCTGGTTAGTAAGAATACATCCTTCTCCCCAGCCATGCTTCTGATTAAGAATACATCCTTCTCCCCAGCCCTGCTGATGATTAGCAAGAATACATCCTTCCCCAGCCCTGCTGCTGATTAGTAAGAATACATCCTTCCCCAGCCCTGCTGCTGATTAGTAAGAATACATCCTTCTCCCCAGCCCTGCTGCTGATTAGTAAGAATACATCCTTTCCCAGCCCTGCTGCTGGTTAGTAAGAAGACATCCTTTCCCAGCCCTGCTGCTGATTATTAAGAATACATCCTTCTCCCCAGCCCTGCTGCTGATTATTAAGAATACATCCTTCTCCCCAACCCTGTTGCTGATTAGTAAGAATGCAACCTTCCCCTAGCCCTGCTGCTTAGTAAAAATACATACTTCTCCCAGGCCCTGCTGCTTAGTAAGAATACATCCTTCTCCCCAGCCCTGCTGCTGATTAGTAAGAATACATCCTTCTCCCCAGCCATGCTTCTGATTAAGAATACATCCTTCTCCCTAGCCCTGCTGCTGATTAGTAAGAATACATCCTTCTCCCCAGCCTTGCTGCTGATTAGTAAGAATACATCCTTCTCCCCAGCCCTGCTTAGTAAGAATACATCCTTCTCCCCAGCCCTGCTGCTGATTAGTAAGAATACATCCTTCTCCCCAGCCCTGCTGCTGATTAGTAAGAATACATCCTTCTCCCCAGCCCTGCTGCTGATTAGTAAGAATACATCCTTCTCCCCAGCCCTGCTGCTTAGTAAGAATACATCCATCTCCCCAGCCCTGCTGCTGATTAGTAAGAATACATCCTTCTCCCCAGCCCTGCTGCTGATTAGTAAGAATACATCCTTCTCCCCAGCCCTGCTGATGATTAGCAAGAATACATCCTTCTCCCCAGCCCTGCTGCTGATTAGTAAGAATACATCCTTCTCCCGAGCCCTGCTGCTGATTAGTAAGAATACATCCTTCTCCCCAGCCCTGCTGATTAGTAAGAATACATCCTTCTCCCCAGCCCTGCTGCTGATTAGTAAGAATACATCCTTCTCCACAGCCCTGCTGCTGATTAGTAATACATCCTTCTCCCCAGCCATGCTTCTGATTAAGAATACATCCTTCTCCCCAGCCCTGCTGCTGATTAGTAAGAATACATCCTTCTCCCCAGCCATGCTTCTGATTAAGAATACATCCTTCCCCAGCCCTGCTGCTGATTAGTAAGAATACATCCTTCTCCCCAACCCTGTTGCTGATTAGTAAGAATGCAACCTTCCCCAGCCCTGCTGCTTAGTAAATATACATACGTCTCCCAGGCCCTGCTGCTTAGTAAGAATACATCCTTCTCCCCAGCCCTGCTGCTGATTAGTAAGAATACATCCTTCTCCCCAGCCCTGCTGCTGATTAGTAAGAATACATCCTTCTCCCCAGCCCTGCTGCTGATTAGCAAGAATACATCCTTCTCCCCAGCCCTGCTGCTGATTAGTAAGAATACATCCTTTCCCAGCCCTGCTGCTGATTAGTAAGAATACATCCTTCTCCCCAGCCCTGCTGCTGATTAGTAAGTATACATCCTTCTCCCGAGCCCTGCTGATGATTAGCAAGAATACATCCTTCCCCAGCCCTGCTGCTGATTAGTAAGAATACATCCTTCTCCCCAGACCTGCTGCTGATTAGTAAGAAGACATCCTTCTCCCCAGCCCTGCTGCTGATTGGTAAGAATACATCCTTTCCCAGCCCTGCTGCTGGTTAGTAAGAAGACATCCTTTCCCAGCCCTGCTGCTGATTATTAAGAATACATCCTTCTCCCCAGCCCTGCTGCTGGTTAGTAAGAATACATCCTTCTCCCCAGCCCTGTTGCTGATTAGTAAGAATACATCCTTCTCCCCAGCCCTGTTGCGGATTAGTAATAATACATCCTTCTCCCCAGCCCTGCTGCTGATTAGTAATAATACATCATTCTCCATCGCCCTGCTGCTGATTAGTAAGAATAAATCCTTCTCCCCAGCCCTGCTGCTTAGTAATACATCCTTCTTCCTAGCCCTGCTGCTGAGCAAGAATACATCCCCTCTCCCTAGCCTTGCTGCTGAGTAAGAATACATCCTTCTCCCTAGCCTTGCTGCTGAGTAAGAATACACCCTTCTGCCTAGACCTGCTGCTTAGTAAGAAAACATCCTCCTCCCTAGACCTGCTGCTTAGTAAAAATACATAGTTCTCCCTCGCCCTGCTGCTTAATAAGAATACATCCTTCTCCCCAGCCCTGCTGCTGCTTAGTAAGAATACATCCTTCTCCCCAGCCCTGCTGCTGATTAGTAAGAATACATCCTTCTCCCCAGCCCTGCTGCTGATTAGTAAGAATACATCCTTCTCCCCAGCCCTGCTGCTGATTAGTAAGAATACATCCTTCTCCCCAGCCCTGCTGCTGATTAGTAAGAATACATCCTTCTCCACAGCCCTGCTGCTGATTAGTAAGAATACATCCATCTCCCCAGCCCTGCTGCTGATTAGTAAGAATACATCCTTCTCTCCAGCCCTGCTGCTGATTAGTAAGAATACATCCTTCTCCCCAGCCCTGCTGCTGATTAGTAAGAATACATCCTTCCCCAGCCCTGCTGCTTAGTAAGAATGCATCCTTTCCCAGCCCTGCTGCTGGTTAGTAAGAAGACATCCTTCTCCCCAGCTCTGCTGCTGATTAGTAAGAATACATCCTTCTCCCCAGCCCTGCTGCTGATTAGTAAGAATACATCCTTTCCCAGCCCTGCTGCTGATTAGTAAGAATACATCCTTCTCCCTAGCCCTGCTGCTGATTAGTAAGAATACATCCTTCTCCCCAGCCCTGCTGCTGATTAGTAAGAATACATCCTTCCCCAGCCCTGCTGCTGATTAGTAAGAATACATCCTTCTCCCGAGCCCTGCTGCTGATTAGTAAGAATACATCCTTCTCCCCAGCCCTGCTGATGATTAGCAAGAATACATCCTTCCCCAGCCCTGCTGCTGATTAGTAAGAATACATCCTTCTCCACAGCCCTGCTGCTGATTAGTAATACATCCTTCTCCCCAGCCATGCTTCCGATTAAGAATACATCCTTCTCCCCAGCCCTGCTGCTGATTAGTAAGAATACATCCTTCTCCCCAGCCATGCTTCTGATTAAGAATACATCCTTCCCCAGCCCTGCTGCTGATTAGTAAGAAGACATCCTTCTCCCCAACCCTGTTGCTGATTAGTAAGAATGCAACCTTCCCCTAGCCCTGCTGCTTAGTAAAAATACATACTTCTCCCAGGCCCTGCTGCTTAGTAAGAATACATCCTTCTCCCCAGCCCTGCTGCTTAGTAAGAATACATCCTTCTCCCCAGCCCTGCTGCTGATTAGTAAGAATACATCCTTCTCCCCAGCCCTGCTGCTGATTAGCAAGAATACATCCTTCTCCCCAGCCCTGCTGCTGATTAGTAAGAATACATCCTTTCCCAGCCCTGCTGCTGATTAGTAAGAATACATCCTTCTCCCCAGCCCTGCTGCTGATTAGTAAGAATACATCCTTCTCCCCAGCCCTGCTGATGATTAGCAAGAATACATCCTTCTCCCCAGCCCTGCTGATGATTAGTAAGAATACATCCTTCTCCCCAGCCCTGCTGCTGATTAGTAAGAATACATCCTTCTCCCCAGCCCTGCTGCTGATTAGTAAGAAGACATCCTTCTCCCCAGCCCTGCTGCTGATTAGTAAGAATACATCCTTCTCCCCAGCCCTGCTGCTGATTAGTAAGAATACATCCTTCTCCCCAGCCCTGCTGCTGATTAGTAAGAATACATCCTTCTCCCCAGCCCTGCTGCTGATTAGTAAGAATACATCCTTCTCCCCAGCCCTGCTGCTGATTAGTAAGAATACATCCTTCTCCCCAGCCCTGCTGCTGATTAGTAAGAATACATCCTTCTCCCCAGCCCTGCTGCTGATTAGTAAGAATACATCCTTCTCCCCAGCCCTGCTGCTGATTAGTAAGAATACATCCTTCTCCCCAGCCCTGCTGCTGATTAGTAAGAATACATCCTTCTCCCCAGCCCTGCTGCTGATTAGTAAGAATACATCCTTCTCCCCAGCCCTGCTGCTGATTAGTAAGAATACATCCTTCTCCCCAGCCCTGCTGCTGATTAGTAAGAATACATCCTTCTCCCCAGCCCTGCTGCTGATTAGTAAGAATACATCCTTCTCCCCAGCCCTGCTGCTGATTAGTAAGAATACATCCTTCTCCCCAGCCCTGCTGATTAGTAATAATACATCCTTCTCCCCAGCCCTGCTGCTGATTAGTAAGAATACATCCTTCTCCCCAGCCCTGCTGCTGATTAGTAAGAATACATCCTTCTCCCCAGCCCTGCTGCTGATTAGTAAGAATACATCCTTCTCCCCAGCCCTGCTGCTGGTTAGTAAGAATACATCCTTCTCCCCAGCCTTGCTGCTGATTAGTAAGAATACATCCTTCTCCCTAGCCCTGCTGCTGATTAGTAAGAATACATCCTTCTCCCCAGCCCTGCTGCTGATTAGTAAGAATACATCCTTCTCCCTAGCCCTGCTGCTGATTAGTAAGAATACATCCTTCTCCCCAGCCCTGCTGCTGATTAGTAAGAATACATCCTTCTCCCCAGCCCTGCTGCTGATTAGTAAGAATACATCCTTCTCCCCAGCCCTGCTGCTGATTAGTAAGAATACATCCTTCTCCCCAGCCCTGCTGCTGATTAGTAAGAATACATCCTTCTCCCCAGCCCTGCTGCTGATTAGTAAGAATACATCCTTCTCCCCAGCCCTGCTGCTGATTAGTAAGAATACATCCTTCTCCCCAGCCCTGCTGCTGATTAGTAAGAATACATCCTTCTCCCCAGCCCTGCTGCTGATTAGTAAGAATACATCCTTCTCCCCAGCCCTGCTGCTGATTAGTAAGAATACATCCTTCTCCCCAGCCCTGCTGCTGATTAGTAAGAATACATCCTTCTCCCCAGCCCTGCTGCTGATTAGTAAGAATACATCCTTCTCCCCAGCCCTGCTGCTGATTAGTAAGAATACATCCTTCTCCCCAGCCCTGCTGCTGATTAGTAAGAATACATCCTTCTCCCCAGCCCTGCTGCTGATTAGTAAGAATACATCCTTCTCCCCAGCCTTGCTGCTGATTAGTAAGAATACATCCTTTCCCAGCCTTGCTGCTGATTAGTAAGAATACATCCTTCTCCCCAGCCCTGCTGCTGATTAGTAAGAATACATCCTTCTCCCCAGCCCTGCTGCTGATTAGTAAGAATACATCCTTCTCCCCAGCCCTGCTGCTGATTAGTAAGAATACATCCTTCTCCCCAGCCCTGCTGCTGATTAGTAAGAATACATCCTTCTCCCCAGCCCTGCTGCTGATTAGTAAGAATACATCCTTCTCCCCAGCCCTGCTGCTGATTAGTAAGAATACATCCTTCTCCCCAGCCCTGCTGCTGATTAGTAAGAATACATCCTTCTCCCCAGCCCTGCTGCTGATTAGTAAGAATACATCCTTCTCCCCAGCCCTGCTGCTGATTAGTAAGAATACATCCTTCCCCAGCCCTGCTGCTGATTAGTAAGAATACATCCTTCTCCCCAGCCCTGCTGCTGATTAGTAAGAATACATCCTTCTCCCCAGCCCTGCTGCTGATTAGTAAGAATACATCCTTCTCCCCAGCCCTGCTGCTGATTAGTAAGAATACATCCTTCTCCCCAGCCCTGCTGCTGATTAGTAAGAATACATCCTTCTCCCCAGCCCTGCTGCTGATTAGTAAGAATACATCCTTCTCCCCAGCCCTGCTGCTGATTAGTAAGAATACATCCTTCTCCCCAGCCCTGCTGCTGATTAGTAAGAATACATCCTTCTCCCCAGCCCTGCTGCTGATTAGTAAGAATACATCCTTCTCCCCAGCCCTGCTGCTGATTAGTAAGAATACATCTTTCTCCTCAGCCCTGCTGCTGATTAGTAAGAATACATCCTTCTCCCCAGCCCTGCTGCTGATTAGTAAGAATACATCCTTCTCCCCAGCCCTGCTGCTGATTAGTAAGAATACATCCTTCTCCCCAGCCCTGCTGCTGATTAGTAAGAATACATCCTTCTCCCCAGCCCTGCTGCTGATTAGTAAGAATACATCCTTCTCCCCAGCCCTGCTGCTGATTAGTAAGAATACATCCTTCTCCCCAGCCCTGCTGCTGATTAGTAAGAATACATCCTTCTCCCCAGCCCTGCTGCTGATTAGTAAGAATACATCCTTCTCCCCAGCCCTGCTGCTGATTAGTAAGAATACATCCTTCTCCCCAGCCCTGCTGCTGATTAGTAAGAATACATCCTTCTCCCCAGCCCTGCTGCTGATTAGTAAGAATACATCCTTCTCCCCAGCCCTGCTGCTGATTAGTAAGAATACATCCTTCTCCCCAGCCCTGCTGCTGATTAGTAAGAATACATCCTTCTCCCCAGCCCTGCTGCTGATTAGTAAGAATACATCCTTCTCCCCAGCCCTGCTGCTGATTAGTAAGAATACATCCTTCTCCCCAGCCCTGCTGCTGATTAGTAAGAATACATCCTTCTCCCCAGCCCTGCTGCTGATTAGTAAGAATACATCCTTCTCCCCAGCCCTGCTGCTGATTAGTAAGAATACATCCTTCTCCCCAGCCCTGCTGCTTAGTAAGAATACATCCTTCTCCCCAGCCCTGCTGCTGATTAGTAAGAATACATCCTTCCCCAGCCCTGCTGCTGATTAGTAAGAATACATCCTTCTCCCCAGCCCTGCTGCTGATTAGTAAGAATACATCCTTCTCCCCAGCCCTGCTGCTGATTAGTAAGAATACATCCTTCTCCCCAGCCCTGCTGCTGATTAGTAAGAATACATCCTTCTCCCCAGCCCTGCTGCTGATTAGTAAGAATACATCCTTCTCCCCAGCCCTGCTGCTGATTAGTAAGAATACATCCTTCTCCCCAGCCCTGCTGCTGATTAGTAAGAATACATCCTTCTCCCCAGCCCTGCTGCTGATTAGTAAGAATACATCCTTCTCCCCAGCCCTGCTGCTGATTAGTAAGAATACATCCTTCTCCCCAGCCCTGCTGCTGATTAGTAAGAATACATCCTTCTCCCCAGCCCTGCTGCTGATTAGTAAGAATACATCCTTCTCCCCAGCCCTGCTGCTGATTAGTAAGAATACATCCTTCTCCCCAGCCCTGCTGCTGATTAGTAAGAATACATCCTTCTCCCCAGCCCTGCTGCTGATTAGTAAGAATACATCCTTCCCCAGCCCTGCTGCTGATTAGTAAGAATACATCCTTCTCCCCAGCCCTGCTGCTGATTAGTAAGAATACATCCTTCTCCCCAGCCCTGCTGCTGATTAGTAAGAATACATCCTTCTCCCCAGCCCTGCTGCTGATTAGTAAGAATACATCCTTCTCCCCAGCCCTGCTGCTGATTAGTAAGAATACATCCTTCTCCCCAGCCCTGCTGCTGATTAGTAAGAATACATCCTTCCCCAGCCCTGCTGCTGATTAGTAAGAATACATCCTTCTCCCCAGCCCTGCTGCTGATTAGTAAGAATACATCCTTCTCCCCAGCCCTGCTGCTGATTAGTAAGAATACATCCTTCTCCCCAGCCCTGCTGCTGATTAGTAAGAATACATCCTTCTCCCCAGCCCTGCTGCTGATTAGTAAGAATACATCCTTCTCCCCAGCCCTGCTGCTGATTAGTAAGAATACATCCTTCTCCCCAGCCCTGCTGCTGATTAGTAAGAATACATCCTTCTCCCCAGCCCTGCTGCTGATTAGTAAGAATACATCCTTCTCCCCAGCCCTGCTGCTGATTAGTAAGAATACATCCTTCTCCCCAGCCCTGCTGCTGATTAGTAAGAATACATCCTTCTCCCCAGCCCTGCTGCTGATTAGAAAGAATACATCCTTCTCCCCAGCCCTGCTGCTGATTAGTAAGAATACATCCTTCTCCCCAGCCCTGCTGCTGATTAGTAAGAATACATCCTTCTCCCCAGCCCTGCTGCTGATTAGTAAGAATACATCCTTCTCCCCAGCCCTGCTGCTGATTAGTAAGAATACATCCTTCTCCCCAGCCCTGCTGCTGATTAGTAAGAATACATCCTTCTCCCCAGCCCTGCTGCTGATTAGTAAGAATACATCCTTCTCCCCAGCCCTGCTGCTGATTAGTAAGAATACATCCTTCTCCCCAGCCCTGCTGCTGATTAGTAAGAATACATCCTTCTCCCCAGCCCTGCTGCTGATTAGTAAGAATACATCCTTCTCCCCAGCCCTGCTGCTGATTAGTAAGAATACATCCTTCCCCAGCCCTGCTGCTGATTAGTAAGAATACATCCTTCTCCCCAGCCCTGCTGCTGATTAGTAAGAATACATCCTTCTCCCCAGCCCTGCTGCTGATTAGTAAGAATACATCCTTCTCCCCAGCCCTGCTGCTTAGTAAGAATACATCCTTCTCCCTAGCCCTGCTGCTGATTAGTAAGCATACATCCTTCTCCCCAGCCCTACTGCTTAGTAAGAATACATCCTTCTCCCCAGCCCTGCTGCTGATTAGTAAGAATACATCCTTCTCCCCAGCCCTGCTGCTGATTAGTAAGAATACATCCTTCTCCCCAGCCCTGCTGCTGATTAGTAAGAATACATCCTTCTCCCCAGCCCTGCTGCTGATTAGTAAGAATACATCCTTCTCCCTAGCCCTGCTGCTGCTTAGTAAGAATACACCCTTCTTCACAGCCCTACTGATTAGTAAGAATTCATCCTTCTCCCTAGCCCTGCTGCTGAGTAAGAATACATCCTTCTCCCCAGCCCTGCTGCTGATTAGTAAGAATACATCCTTCTCCCCAGCCCTGCTGCTTAGTAAGAATACATCCTTCTTCTCAGCCCTGCTGCTGATTAGTAAGAATACATCCTTCTCCCCAGCCCTACTGCTTAGTAAGAATACATCCTTCTCCCCAGCCCTGCTGCTGATTAGTAAGAATACATCCTTCTCCTCAGCCCTGCTGCTTAGTAAGAATACATCCTTCTCCCCAGCCCTGCTGCTGATTAGTAAGAATACATCCTTCTCCCCAGCCTTCCTGCTGATTAGTAAGAATACATCCTTCTCCCCAGCCCTGCTGCTTAGTAAGAATACATTCTTCTCCCCAGCCCTGCTGCTGATTAGTAAGAATACATCCTTCCCCAGCCCTGCTGCTGATTAGTACGAATATATCCTTCTCCCCAGCCCTGCTGCTGATTAGTAAGAAGACATCCTTCCCCAGCCCTGCTGCTGCTGAGTAACAATACATCCTTCTCCCCAGCCCTGCTGATTAGTAAGAAGACATCCTTCTTCACAGCCCTGCTGCTGATTAGTAAGACGACATCCACTCCCTAGCCCTGCTGCTGATTAGTAAGAATACATCCTTCTCCCCAGCCCTGCTGCTGATTAGTAAGAATACATCCTTCCCCAGCCCTGCTGCTGATTAGTAAGAATACATCCTTCTCCCCAGCCCTGCTGCTTAGTAAGAATACATCCTTCTCCCCAGCCCTGCTGCTGATTAGTAAGAAGACATCCTTCTCCCCAGCCCTGCTGATTAGTAAGAATACATCCTTCTCCCCAGCCCTACTGCTGATTAGTAAGAATACATCCTTCTCCCCAGCCCTACTGCTGATTAGTAAGAAGACATCCTTCTCCCCAGCCCTGCTGCTGATTAGTAAGAAGACATCCTTCTCCCCAGCCCTGCTGCTGATTAGTAAGGAAACATCCTTCTCCCCAGCCCTGCTGATGATTAGCAAGAATACATCCTTCTCCCCAGCCCTGCTGCTGATTAGTAAAAATACATCCTTCTCCCCAGCCCTGCTGCTGATTAGTAAAAATACATCCTTCTCCCCAGCCCTGCTGCTGATTAGTAAGAATACATCCTTTCCCAGCCCTGCTGCTGATTAGTAAGAATACATCCTTCTCCCCAGCCCTGCTGATGATTAGCAAGAATACATCCTTCTCCCCAGCCCTGCTGCTGATTAGTAAGAATACATCCTTCTCCCCAGCCCTGCTGCTGATTAGTAAGAAGACATCCTTCTCCCCAGCCCTGCTGCTGATTAGTAAGAAAACATCCTTCTCCCCAGCCCTGCTGCTGATTAGTAAGAATACATCCTTCTCCCCAGCCCTGCTGCTGATTAGTAAGAATACATCCTTCCCCAGCCCTGCTGATGATTAGTAAGAATACATCCTTCCCCAGCCCTGCTGCTTAGTAAGAATACATCCTTCTCCCCAGCCCTACTGCTGATTAGTAATACATCCTTCTCCCCAGCCCTGCTGCTGATTAGTAAGAATATATCCTTCTCCCCAGCCCTGCTGCTGATTAGTAAGAATACATCCTTCTCCCCAGCCCTACTGCTGATTAGTAATACATCCTTCTCCCCAGCCCTACTGCTGATTAGTAATACATCCTTCTCCCCAGCCCTGCTGATTAGTAAGAATACATCCTTTCCCAGCCCTGCTGCTGATTAGTAAGAAGACATCCTTCTCCCCAGCCCTGCTGCTGATTATTAAGAATACATCCTTCTCCCCAGCCCTGCTGCTGATTAGTAAGAATTCATCTTCCACACACAAGAGGCTGACATTCTTCTCTTCATCCTCCTTCCTTCACCCATAACTGAATATGATGCTACCTTTGACATGTACCTGCTAAAACAGATCCAACTTGAAAGACCCCAGTGCTTCCTTGCTAAGAAAATTAAGGATCCAAGCTACATACGTCCTTGGGTTTCAGTCTCCTATGGGGGTGGCCATCTTTCTTACAAGAACTCAAATGACTGCTCAGCTCTGTGCGTCTTTCTGCACATTTAAACATGCAATACCACAAACACCTGTATCAGAGACCTAAACCTTCACCACTACATAAACAGAACCTGCTCATGGGATAGATAATGCTCCCAAAAAATTTCCCACCACAGGAACAGACTCTCCCCTCTGTATGATTTCCCTTATACTTTCAAACCAGTTCCACTGGTCATCATCACTTCCTCCTCTCTTGGGTTTTTCACCCTTTCATTCATCACTCCCTTATGCATTCTAACCACTCGCTATGAGAAACATTTCCTGTTCTCACATCACTTCAACCCCATACATCATACTTTCCGTACTCTCTGATCAGTCACAGATAAGCAGTTTTTATACCACTTCAAGCCTCTGTCTTTCAGCTGTATACTATCTTTCTACGTCTGCAGTAGCTTTTCAATTTTCTTTTTTTCCCTTTCGTAGCTTTGCAAACACATTCCACTTTTGCATTTATTATATTTTTATTTTTCACCAAAATAATCTTCCCAAACCAACAGCCCAATATTGTTGCTGTTAAATAATCATGCTGTGTTCAGATTCCTATTTGGTGGCACAACTTCTTTCCCTATATGGAAGGTATAAACAGATATCCTCCTATTATCAAGTTACTACTCAGCCAGCACGTACCCCATTACAGCTAAATACCAGTTCTACTCGTTATATTATTATTCAAGAAACAAATAAAACCAGGCCCACTGCACGGTGTTCAAATCTCACCCAATAATCTGAAGTGTTACCGTCCTAGCCCAAAAGATATTTCAATAGCCTATATGAAAACTGACAGTATTAACAGTAAATAGACACCAATAAGGTCTTGGATAACAAATAACAGTTGAATTTTAGCAATTACTGAACCTTCGTTAAGAAGAAGAGTTGGATACTGCCATTCATACAGCAACACTCAACTAAATACACATGTTCCTGTGAAATATATTTTTTGATTAGTCTAGCCCAGTTATTGTACCTCGAAGAATATGTAAATTCTCTCAGAGTTCCTACTACTGAATTCAGGTCTTCCATACCAAATATTTTCATTATTTTCTGTAGAAGTCTACCTTCTTTGGTTATATTTTCCCTTCTAGGTCCCCCAGATACATTCTCACCATTTCAGTCCCCACCTATAAATAATATAATCCATGCTGAAAGCGGATTTCTCCCAAAAATTTAATAAGCTCTTTTAGGTGGAATATAAATACATGCCAGAGCATGCCAGTATCCCCTTAGTACCACAAATCTTGTAATTAGTATAAATACTCCCTTTTTCCTTTGTCCCTTATATTCTGCTGAATATCCATCATGATATCCTCTCTTTAGCAAATTAACATGGTCACTTCTTTCCAAATGATTCTTTTGTAGCATTGCTGTTTGCACTCTGTTTCTTAATATAATTCAATACTCCTACCTTTTTGTGTGTATCTGTGAGGCCATTTACATTCCAAAATAATATGGATAACATAGCCATTATGATGTTATTCCCACCTAATATACAAGACAGCTTTCTTAAATGTCCGTTTCCAGCTTTTTTGTTACATGCGCACACTGTTTAGCAGGCTGATCATTTATACGGTTTCTGGTCATCTCCATTTGAACCTATGTCACATTTTCAAGGCTTTTTGTTTAAATAAAAACCAACACACTCCACACCACCTCCATAACATATTAACCTAAAGACACAAAAGTATGTACATCTTCAAATAATGAAGTTTAACACTATTGCTAGAAATTCAAATTGAGAGATGCATCCACAGGAATTAACTAACTTTTAGCCTTATGAAACAAATTGCACTGGATATTTTTAAATAAAGCTAAATTATATACTGTTTTAGTAAATGCATTTAGGTATGTAGGCTACTAGGAAAACTCTCTCATTCACTTCCAGTAATTTCAGACTATTTTTTACTAATCTTCTAGCCCTTATACCTTTTAATTTCACATTTCCCCTCAGCAAACAATGCTCAAAACTCTTCAGATTAATTGCCTGCACCTGTAGTCAGCTTGCCTTAGTAGAAACAAACAGAATGTACAACTCCCTCAGTTGCAGATAGTCTGAACTCACATTAAATATTTATTTGCTAGAGGAGAGAGAAAAAGAAGCCAATATGTTTACATTTGCAAGAGACTCAGACTTTCTCATTCTACTTACAATGGTTTCAGATTAAGCCAGCAATAATCCAATACTTTCACGTATGCAAAAGTAAGGAAAAAACATATAGACTCTACATACATTATAATCAATACATTTTATACCAACACCAGACTCTGGTTCAAGTCCAAGCTATGCCAGATTCTTCTAGCCAGCTCCTGTGCTTTTTTGTCTCTAAAACATTTTCCTTTACAATATTGGAAAAGGTTTCACTGGCAAAGTCTCTCTATGAGCTTTATTGTCAGAAGAATAACTAGTCTCTCCTATTGCATGGTCACTTTTTGTTGTACACTACTGTATTTCCTCCTCAACCTATTCTGCATTTGATCTCCCAGGAAAAAAAAAATATTCTGAGGACAGCTGGAAAAAACAGCTTGTATCCCATACTTGCCTCTTGAAATTCCCTGTTAGGATAAATTTTAATCTCTTCTGCCTGGTGTACAATGAATAATAACTTTCCACAACATTCTACCATTTTCAATTTTTAATATGTTACCCTTCTAACTGTCACAGTTTTGTCAGGATCGACTCTTCTTGTATGACTGCATCTTTACTAAAGCAGATCTTGGCTGCTTTCTCATGTCCCAGTTTACAGAATATACTCGATTTGACCTTAATTTTAAGTAAACAAATGCCGCGGTGGAATACTAGTCCAATTGCTTATGTGTGCTTTCATAAAATTAATATAGTGTTCCTTCCAGTTTCTCTGATACAGCAGAAAATCTCATGTTTTCTTTGCATGCTCTGTCCTCTAAGTTCTTCTTGCGCAGTTTCATATTCAGTCAGCCTTTCATTATTTTTGCATTTGTGTCAATTCTTCTGAATAGCTGCTTAAAGCTTCTTCCATTTTTTCCAGCCCTTTGTTATTTTAGTTGATGTTCTCCTTCAATGTTTTTATTTTAATCACCTCCAAGTACATTTGTTTTTTTCCTTTAAATTACTGGAAGCCATCTCTTGTACCAAAGCTGCAGCTTAAAATGCTTTTTACTCAGCTCCACGATTCCCATTCAGTATTTTCTCTTCACCTTTTCTAGAGAATTTTCTTTCAGGCTAAGTTTCTTTGTTGAAATCCAGGCAGTATACTTACTAGCCAGTAAATGAATTTTACTAACACTGGCAGAATTACTAGCCCCCATTATTTCAGTTTCTTTTTTCATGCTGGGAGACCAAATTAAGCAGTTGATCAGTGTGCAGCCATCTTAGATGTCCCACTGGCAAAAATCCTTGAGGAAAATGACAGCATGGCTTGAGATCAAAATACAGTACCACCACTGTCCTATATGAACTAACTGACCAGATCTAGTATAATATGGAAGTAGGGAACTGATGGCAGCAATAAATTAAGACCTTAAATGCCATTTAGAAAATTTGGACCACAGTTTGCTAACGAACTTGACAAAAAATATTTTTGTTCCTGATGTATTGCAAATGTTTGACAGCTGCCTATATCATAGGATTTTTACAGTTCACACGAAGAATAACAGAAAACATTGGCTGTACCTCAAAAGGGTGCCCACCGCAGGGATCTCTACCTGGGCCACTGTTTTAATCACCTTTTATTAATGTCTTTTCATTATGCCTGTTCAAAGAGTACGTACTGTGCTCTAATGACTCAGTACTACTGAAAGCCCACAAAAATCCTAGTCAACTTAATTCAGATCTACAAAATGATTTCTCTGCTCTTTGGAACTAGGTATATAGAGACATACAAACTATTAATTCAAACAAACCAACAGTAATGACACTTGGGGCAAACAACAAGTAAGCAAATACCACCTCACTCTTAATTAAGGATTCAGAAAACTCTCATACTTTGTCATCCCTCCAAAGTATCTTGGCACTACCCTGAACCAAACAATGGCCTGCACAAAAAACAGCCAGTTATTGAAGTCCTTAGAAACTAAATGGGAAATTGTTAATTTAATGCTACCCACACTTGGATATGTTCTTCCTATTAAATCACTCCATTCTTTGCTCAATACAGCTATACTACAAACGCAGAGAAATAAGATACTAATATTTGCACATCTGGACCATAATCACCACCACCAATGCATTGCCTGGAAAATCTGAGATAAGACCGGAAAGTTATATAAGGAAGTGCAGTCAAAACACTAAGCGACAGAAATTCATTCAAGGCTATAGTTAAACACACACACGTACTTGATGGGTTGGACATGTTTGTACGTTCTGCAGGTAAGCGGTAGATTCTACCTGCCTGAAATTAAGCTCTTTAAAACTGTGGAAGACCACTAGAAAGGAAATGTAATTTAACACATGTGATTCAACAGGGTTACTTACACCTGTGTGACTGTCGCATATAGCACTTACAGACAATATGTACTCTGGATTCAATGCCCTGTGTAACACTTACACACCTGTGTGACTGTCGTATATAGCACTTACAGACAATATGTACTCTGGATTCAATGCCCTGTGCAACACTTACACCTGTGTGACTGTCGTATATAGCACTTACAGACAATACATACTCTGGATTCAATGCCCTGTGTAACAGAATAGATGAGAAGCATGTACTCAGGAACTATGAAGCAACTATCCAAGCAGATTCATATTTTTACTTTTATTGGCGCCTTTGACTACTCACATTCATAAAACTATGTCAGCTCGTCAGAAGAGTTAAAACGCAAACCAGTTTCTACCACCACGACTGCTGATAATAAAGGAGCAAAACAGCTGCTCTCTATAAATCCAGATCATGGAGTGCTAACAACATTGAACAGCACTGCAGAATTAGTGTAATAAAATGGGGATTAGAAGGGCAGGGTCAGATGCCACTGCTAACCCAAAAATGAACAGTAAATATAATAAAGCTCTAGGGACACTTCCTACACACTGACAAACACCTAATAAAACATTAGGATTTACCACTCACCTGGCGAAGGGAAGGTATTCACATCAGTACAAAGTTCCAAATACCAAAGATTCGGTCAGCTCCTCTAATCTGACTGCAGCCTACACTCTGACTTGGGAGGACATGCAGCAGACAGAATTCCTTAACTATAAGCTACTCACAAAAGACATTGCAGTTGCCAGTCAGTTTGGTTAGTCTGTCTGATAACTTGAAAGTAATGTCTGCTAAGGACAAAGGAAAGAAACATCGAACTAATTTCCAGATGTGCATGAACCTTCCACAGGTAGAACCACAACACAGGATCAACACCCATGGCATGGAGGACATGATCGTCCAGTTTTTACATTTCAGCCAGAGGACCAGGAGGACAAAAGGCTGGCTGAGTAACAGATCAGACAGCACTTTAGGGAAAAGAGAATTAATCTCAAGAGAAAGTAGCACTTTCATGCAAATGACTGAAGTTATGTGATATTAATGGGCTTAACCCTACATTCATGGGTTGGAATCCCTCCATCTCTGTTGTCCAGTGTGTTACTCTGAGGAAATTGCTTAAGCAAACACAGCAATGCAAGGTCACCTATAAAAGGAGGGACTATGTGGGATTACTATTACCAAATAAAAAAATATACCAAAATAAAAAAGTATAGAGTTCTTTGTCCTTGGGGAAGACTAAATAAGGGTCTTTACAGAGAACAGTGTGGAACTCAGAAATACGTAGAACTGAAGTGATGGTTACCAAGAAAAGTGTTTCCTGGTATGCAGATTTAAACAAACCAAACTAGCTGGTTCAAGGAATGACAACCTATCATAAAGTTCAAGTCCCACTACAAACCAGATTTCTTTGCTGAAAGCACAAAAAATATATATATTTAATCAGCAAAAATCAAAGATCCTCTTCAAAATGTCTGTCTATGTTGGGACACAGTTCCTCTCTCACTAAACCAGAACATTCCAGGATGACCGCCACATCTGTGAGGCGTGATGCACCCACCCTGACAGTACAGTTACAGAAGACTGATGCACCAACCAACTGACCTGTCAGTAATGATGGTGCAGGTAACTAATTACTGACAGCAACCCTGACAGTGAAGTGATCAACAATGGACACAAACTGCAATGGTTCAGTAACAGAGGACTGACGCACAAACTGCAGAAAGACTGGCATACAACCTGATGCCAAAAAGAATGAACATTCTACAAACTGCCAAAAACAGCAGATTAATCAACATACTATCCCAGTGCCATAGACCCCGAATACTATTCCACTGACCCAGTACCACAAAGACCATAAAACAGTAGCTCAAAGTACATAACACAGCAACCACTGCCATGGACAGAAGGCCAACGCAGTAACCGCTACTGCAAGCAGGAGATAGGCAAAAAATGGAACTCTGTGTCAAAGAACAGACGGCATCCATTACCAAAGACTGCAGACAGGCGAATATGATAACAGCTGCCACTGGCAGAAGAACAAGGTACCCACTTGACATGTCTGGCATACAAATATAAATACAGGACCCACTACCACAAACAGAATGACCAGTTATGGTAACCTGCAAAGCAGGGCAACAAAATGGCAAATATAGCAGACCAACATGGTACCATCTGCTACAGTAAGCAGAGATCTGGTGACATGGCACTCACTGACCAAACAGCAGACAGAGCCACAAAAAGACTGTCATGGCACTCACTACTGAAGTCCACAGACTGGGATGGAACAACAAGGCACAGACTGACATGGTATTTAATACCACACACAAAATAGTACGGCACATGAGGCATAAACAGCAAACCAATGCAAATGTTATGATGTAGGCATCAGCACAGATAAACCACACTGAAGCACTCTCTAAAGCATGGTTCATATCCTCAAAACACCCTGAAGCTGGATTCTATGCAGAAACAACCAAATTATAAGGTGAATGGACTGGCCGTCTAGGTATTGTAGCTTTTTCATATGGCATAACCACATGTCCAAGTGCAAACATCATGGACCTCTGCTTTTCTGATCAGATAAAACTAACGTAGTGGAGGCATGGGTTACCCATGCAGTATTTCTCTGTATTTTAATCAGCAAGGTGTGGACAAGGGAGAGGTAAGGAAATACTGTAAAGTATTCCCGTCTACAGTCGTACGAAAGAATCGCTCAGAAGTATCAGACATTGATGGAATGAAAACAAAATAAGCAAACAGAAGATCTCAATGATATATTCTTAATGAAGACAAAAATCAGCATCACTACTGCAAGCCAGGTGAAGCAGAACTAGCCGTATACACCTTTAAGTGGAAGCACTTGAAGTTCTCGACACCCTTTAGGCGTAATTAACTCAGCCCACCTCCCAAATCAAGGTTTGTATCTCCTTGAAGTAACCACAGTGTAAAGCCTTCAAACACACACTGCCAGAAAACCTTTCATATTGAGCACTTAGTGTCTCCTAATGCAGGGATATAATTACACTGAATGCTCAAAATGGTGCATGATCCTGGCAACAAACATCTATAATCACATGACCTAATGCAAAACAGCAGCAACATTTTCTTTCTACATAAGAAATTCTAACAGAATGGTTTGGCAACTCATTACAAGGCACTGCACAACCCAATAATGTGTGAATCTTCCTCAGATATTTCCCATACCATCTAGAAATGCAGTCACCATAAGGGCAGATGTTCAAATATTACAGGTGCTACAGGAATTCATAACACAAATGAGTTATTAGCTACGGGTGTGTCCACCCCGGGTTTCAGTAATTGCACATTCTACCATGCCCACAGAAGATAGCCTATGATATTACCCTACTCATTTCTTTTGGCTCTCAGATAACAGCAAACAGATTTACTCTAGTGAGGATACTCGAAGCTAAAGCCAAAATGAACCTCTGTTGATATACACACAGAGCAAAGAGATTATTGTGTTTCAGTCTCTCTGGGTTGAGGCTGAAAGAACAAGACAAACTCAAAAGACAAGCCACCCTTGTGAAATCACAGTATCAATCGGTTATTTAAAAAAAAAAAAAAAATCTTGGCCAAGCCAAGCTATGTCCATAACCTCACAGGAAATGCACAACAATGTGCAGAACTTATTGTAAACAGCATCACCACAATGAACTGGAGGCCACTGTCAACTTTTCCGGCTGACAGGTTTCTCCCCTCCACCCCCAACCCGATAGTGCAGGGGAAATAAACATGACAATTCCCCCAACCATTACTAGGCATCATCATCAATGCACTTTCCAAGGCCAAAAACACTGCATCGATGAGCCCTGACTGCATCCCGGGATGTTTAATAAATAGCATGAAACATGACCTCTCTGGTCCACTTGCATCACTTTTCAACTGGAGCCTTCTGTCAGGCTTTGTGCCCAAGGAAAGATGGCTATAGTCATTCCCATGCTGGATTGCTGCTTGGTATGTATACACCCACCCATATATGTGGGAATCATTACTTTTGGGTGTCCATTTCATCAAAACAATTTGGTTGACTAAATAATGTCAACAGGTGTGTGAGACCTGACAATCCTCTGCATTCGGGAAATATTCCCCTTTCCCAGCAGTGTGCAATCACAGAGTTAGTACAACTAATTTGAAGGAGGTGCTGGGCGGTGCAGGGAGTCTTGCCCCCTGCAAAAATTATGCTTTTTCAAGTTGTTTTTGCAGTGTTATTTGAACATGCATAGTGACGTGTTGACACATGTTTCAGAGGTAGTCCATGTTAGAGACACAGATATTTGTCATTCCAATGAAGGTAGGCATACCTATACAGATACATAAACACATACATATATGGATACTTGACTGAATGCTCATTTGACTTGATCACAACTGACAGAAAACTGCCAACATCTACAGACAGTATGTGATGATGTTGTCTCTGATCACAGGCATTATTAGAGACGTTAGAAGAGTGTGTGTATATTGGCAATGCCGACATCATGTTGTACACCTATGTCTTCTGATGTTTCCGCATCAGTACTGATTCACTACATGCGGAGTGGTTACATAATCATGTAATTAGTATATATAAGTAAGGGGGTGGAAGGGCAGGGGTCTTGCCCCCTCCAGTAAAAAAATCTTTTTATACTTGCTTTGTGGAATGATTTCAAATCAACTGTGATTCAGTCAAATGAGTTTTCAGTCACCTGTGTTCACCGATTTCTCTTTCAGTCAAATGAACAGTCAATAAAATGACAGAACCAAGTACACATACATACATATGTATGTATATATGAAAATTAATACAGCCGAGAAAAACAGTCTTTATTGTAGTTTATTACTTGCAAGTGCAGATAAGGAAAGTGTTTCCAAACAAAAAAGAAGTTATGTGGTTTTAACTAAAACACACAAGCAGTACATTTAGTTCAGTGTTAAATGCTGCTGGAACATGTGGGTATACATATTTACATATATGTGTATGTAAGTATACACATGTATGTATTTGTACAAGTTTCTGTTTTTAGAGAAGTGAAAGATGGAGACATTTCATCTCCCTCAAATAAAGGGATCTGTATCACATGCTGTAAAAATGTCAAGCTCAGTGATGTACGTAATACTAAATACCCCCCCCCACACACACACACAAAGTGCATCCCAAACACTAAGAGAAGGTGTACAAGTACAGAGGTATGTGTGACAGGTGCCGTCATCTCACTCGGGCAGCAAAGTAGGTCTGAAAAGCTAATATGAATAAAATATGAAACTGACTAATCGTATCGATTTTTTCAGCTACTAAAGTACTTCTGAAAACTCACATTTTGTAACAGAAAGACCTGATTTAGGATTTCTGCTTCAGGGACAGTTCTTGAGTTGCTTTTTTTATGAACTGCTGCTCACATACCAATGGAAAGTAGAGACACTCCTTTCCCATGATAGCAGAACCATACAACCTCCCTTCCTGTATGTTCCTGCACACTTTCATCACCACCTGTCCTGAATTAGACCACTTCAAAGCAATGGACTGAAAAGCCTACACAGCTTTACAGCTTGTGCCAGGTCTTGGGAAAAAGAAAAAGCTTTGGCTGGAGAAGCTTTTATTTTACTCTGTTAAACCTTCGTTTTAGCCAGTCTAGACATACCTGATCAGGCCTGAGGCAACTTCCCAGTTGAGCTTAAGGTTCAGAATTTATTTCTTCAGGTGGCTTCCTCTAGCAGAAGCACAAATACCATTGTTATTGTTAAGCTGTTAAGCCTAAGGGAATGAAGCCAGGTCTGGAATGCTTTAAGAATGTTTTTTATTAATATTTTAGGGCAGAAAATGTTATACAGATCAGTCCGAAACCAAATGAGCGGGCCCCCAAGCATCTTACAAACTGTTGGTAAGGTATGCTGTAATGAACAGTTTACTATTTGTTGACAAGGTGTGTAAGCTGACAGACATTTTCATACATAATCCAAGTATATAAAAAAGCTACAGTATGCAATTAACAGGCCATTTTGCTCATACATTTTTGATTGGTTATGTGCAAGTAGTACCTTACAGCGCAGTCAGACATATCAATACAGGTGTAAGTTCACTTCAAACAGAACATTTAAATCCAAAACATTTAAATCCAAATGGTGTGTAGGCCACTTTGTAATTATGTCTCAATAAATAAATAAAATACTGTAAGAGTAGGACAGTGGCAGTTTGTAAATCAGTGGCTATAAACTGCAAGATGTTATACCAATAAAGGAAGTAAAAAGGGATTTTAAGGTGCAAATTGTATCAAGACCATAAAAAAAAAACAAGCAGCACTGACAAGGAGGCTTTTTATACGATCTCTGGAAAACAATGTAAATCAATCCAATTAAATCACTGGTGGGGACCTAGATTTATTTCCCCAACACTTGGATAAACGTATATTGCAAAGTGCAGCTTCTAGCTCAGAGGCATCTTACCTAGTACGTACCAGATATTCTCAGCAAAGCCCATGACTGTTAGCAGTTAGATATATGAATACCCGCACCTTGTCATTACTAAGGCAGTAAGCACCAGATATTCTCAGCGAAGCCCATGACTGTTAGCAGTTTGATAAATGAATACTCCCTCCTTGTCATTACTAAGGCGGTATGTATCAGATATTCTCAGTGAAGTTCATGACTGTTAGCAGTTAGATATATGAATACCCGCACCTTGTCATTACTAAGGCGGTACATACCAGATATTCTCAGCGAAGCCCATGACTGTTAGCAGTTTGATAAATGAATACTCCCTCCTTGTCATTACTAAGGCGGTACATACCAGATATTCTCAGCGAAGCCCATGACTGTTAGCAGTTTGATAAATGAATACTCTCTCCTTGTCATTACTAAGGCGGTATGTATCAGATATTCTCAGCGAAGCCCATGACTGTTAGCAGTTTGATAAATGAATACTCTCTCCTTGTCATTACTAAGGCGGTACATACCAGATATTCTCAGCGAAGCCCATGACTGTTAGCAGTTTGATAAATGAATACTCTCTCCTTGTCATTACTAAGGCGGTATGTATCAGATATTCTCAGCGAAGCCCATGACTGTTAGCAGTTAGATATATGAATACCCGCACCTTGTCATTACTAAGGTGGTACATACCAGATATTCTCAGCGAAGCCCATGACTGTTAGCAGTTTGATAAATGAATACTCCCTCCTTGTCATTACTAAGGCGGTATGTATCAGATATTCTCAGCGAAGCCCATGACTGTTAGCAGTTTGATAAATGAATACTCCCTCCTTGTCATTACTAAGGCGGTACATACCAGATATTCTCAGCGAAGCCCATGACTGTTAGCAGTTTGATAAATGAATACTCTCTCCTTGTCATTACTAAGGCGGTACATACCAGATATTCTCAGCGAAGCCCATGACTGTTAGCAGTTTGATAAATGAATACTCCCTCCTTGTCATTACTAAGGCGGTACATACCAGATATTCTCAGTGAAGCCCATGACTGTTAGCAGTTTGATAAATGAATACTCCCTCCTTGTCATTACTAAGGCGGTATGTATCAGATATTCTCAGTGAAGTTCATGACTGTTAGCAGTTTGATAAATGAATACTCTCTCCTTGTCATTACTAAGGCGGTACATACCAGATATTCTCAGCGAAGCCCATGACTGTTAGCAGTTTGATAAATGAATACTCTCTCCTTGTCATTACTAAGGCGGTACATACCAGATATTCTCAGCGAAGCCCATGACTGTTAGCAGTTTGATAAATGAATACTCTCTCCTTGTCATTACTAAGGCGGTATGTATCAGATATTCTCAGCGAAGCCCATGACTGTTAGCAGTTAGATATATGAATACCCGCACCTTGTCATTACTAAGGCGGTACATACCAGATATTCTCAGCGAAGCCCATGACTGTTAGCAGTTTGATAAATGAATACTCTCTCCTTGTCATTACTAAGGCGGTATGTATCAGATATTCTCAGCGAAGCCCATGACTGTTAGCAGTTTGATAAATGAATACTCTCTCCTTGTCATTACTAAGGCGGTATGTATCAGATATTCTCAGTGAAGTTCATGACTGTTAGCAGTTTGATAAATGAATACTCCCTCCTTGTCATTACTAAGGCGGTACATACCAGATATTCTCAGCGAAGCCCATGACTGTTAGCAGTTTGATAAATGAATACTCTCTCCTTGTCATTACTAAGGCGGTATGTATCAGATATTCTCAGTGAAGTTCATGACTGTTAGCAGTTAGATATATGAATACCCGCACCTTGTCATTACTAAGGCGGTACATACCAGATATTCTCAGCGAAGCCCATGACTGTTAGCAGTTCGATAAATGAATACTCTCTCCTTGTCATTACTAAGGCGGTATGCACCAGATATTCTCAGTGAAGCCCATGACTGTTAGCAGTTCGATAAATGAATACCCGGCACCTTGTCCTTACTAAGGCGGTATGCACCAGATATTCTCAGCGAAGCCCATGATTGTTAGCAGTTCGATAAATGAATATCCGGCACCATGTCATTACTAAAGCGGTAAGCAACAGATATTCTCAGTGAAGCCCATGACTGTTAGTTCGATAAATGAATACACGCTCCTTATTACCAGGGCGGTATGCACCAGATATTCTCAGTGGAGGCAGAGACCATCAGCAGTTCCATAAATGAGTTGTCATGACTAAGGCAGCAAGCAACTGTCTCTCCCAAAACCCGTGAACACTTTTCAATAACATCAGCACTTTGTACTCTGAGAAAGGAACATAGGATAGTAGAAGTTTACTAGGCTATTTGGCCTTGAGGCCCTTATAAGCCTAGCCAAGAGTTTAGCCCATGTTTAGACAAGTCAGCGCCTGATGCCCCAGCCCAGCAGGGACACGGGTGGAATCCCAGGGTGTATTCTCTGTTTCACATCCAGTTATCCAGGTTGTGCTTAAAAAGAGGTAAAGAGATACTCTACTTGATGTGGAGACGGAGTCTATTCCATAGATGGGGGAGTCTCTGGGACAAACATCTGTCCCACAAAGTCTTGTTGATGTCACAAACCAGGCTTAGGCCAGGCGTGCAGGTTACTAGAGTGAAGCTTGACTTGTGGATATGCAGCAGTCCCATCAAGATGGGGTCCATGATTGCCTTGTATGCCAGACAGAGTTCGCCTCTGAGGAGTATGTATGAAACTGAGTAGAAGAATAGGGCTTTTAACCTACCTGTGTATGATAGATGTTTGAGGCCGTGGATTCTCCTGGTGAGGAACCTCTGTGGTCTCTCCAGCTGCTGCATGTGCTTTGCGCGGTACATGCTGAAAGGGGCATTGTACTTAACAATGCGCCTTATAAGAGAAGAATACAGGGATGTTATGACCTCCTTGTCACTGGATGAGATAGCTTTACTTATGAGGTGGGCCACACGTAGAGGGCTTTAGTACAACGGAAGTAACATGGTGGTCAAAAGTCAGGTTGCTATCAACCTGGGTGCCCAAATCCCTCACGACTGACTGCATGCTTAGGACGTTGTAATTAATGCGATAATTTGTGGGGACGACACTCTCCCCAAAGGGGATGATGATGCATTTTTTGGTATTCAGCTTGAGGCCATATTTCTGGCACCAGTCATTTGTCTGAGTGAGACCATCTTTGAGGATGCCCACATCACTAGGGGAACTGAGGACAGCACCCAGCTTGCAGTCATCTGCAAACTTGGTCAGCCATAGCCCACTGGTTTTGGCATTCACCTCAGAAAAGTATATCCCAAATAACAGACACCCCCTAGACCGAACCCTGGGATACTTCACTTGTTACAGGTCTACTGCTTGAGGTGACTTCCTCTATTTTGACTATGTGGGTTCTATCAGTGAGCCAGTTTGCTACTCATCTGGTAACACCTGGATTGATGCCTAGTTCAGAGAGTTTATCTATTATGCTCGAGTGAGGAACAATGTCAAAGGCTTGGCCAGGTCAGGTTAGGTGGTGTGCACAGTATTCCCCTTGTCCATGACTTTGGTAACTGTCTCAAAGAAGTCAAACAAATTTAGCAGACATGACCTCCCCCTGATGAAACTAAACTGTGTGATAAAGTGTTTGGAGGTTGCCAATGTCCTTGTTAACGAGGTCCATGATATTCCATTCCATGGCCTTGAAGATCAGGCTAGTTAGGTTGATGGGTCTATAATTTCCCAGATCGGTGGACGCTCCACCTTTGTATAAAGGGATGACAGTGGCTGTCCTCCACTCAGCTGGGATGAAGCCAGTACTCAAGCTTTGGTTGAATAGGGTGCCTAATGGTGCTGCAAGTTCCTGCCTGAGTTCACATAGGATGCAGCCTGAGATATTATTGGGTCCCATGGAGGCTGTATTTTTTTGCTTTTGAGTGAGCAGTGATGACCTGTTCCCTAGATATAAGGGGAAGGGGGCAGGTACTGAGGATGTCCTGATTTACTGATGAGGGGGATAGAGGGGTACACTGTTTGCTGAATCTGTCAGCCAGCAAGTCGGCTAGATCTACAGCATTTGTATATGTGGTTTCCTTGACCACCAGTTCTGAACAGATCTGGGTGCTTCCTTTGAGGTTGCAGACATACGTGAAGAAGGCCTTATGACTGTCTCTAGTAGATGTAGCTAATTTGCACTCTAAGTTTGCTTTGGAAGATTTCACTAGTGCTCTTATTTGCTTGTTCAGGCTAAGGAAACACTGCTTCCAATTCGGCACCTGCTCCTTCTTGGTCTTGGACAGCAAATTTTTCCTTTTGTTATTGAGTTTATTTACTGCAGATGTCCACCACACAGGTTTACTCTCCCTTGCGGAGGATGATTTAGTCCTGTTGGGTATTCCTGATTCCATGCATCTATATAAATGCTTGTATAGTGCTTTGGTGCAAGTTTGGATATTGGTGCCAGTTCCTACAGAGGGGGAGGGGGCTGTGAAGCTGTTTATACCATCCCTCACTAATTGACTTCGGAGAAGTTTTTATGTCTGATCCTAGCTAGAGGGGAGTTGGGGGAGATGGTGACTTTGAAGGTAACCGCTTTGTGGTCAGATCTTACCAGGGAGGATGCTGCAGTGGTTACTCATGTTGGTTAGTACGAAGTCCAAGATATTATCACCTCTTATGGGGGTATCGACTAGCTGTTCCAAGGCATTTGCACTGACAAAATCAAGGAATCTCTGGGCACTTGTGTTGCTTTTCAAGAGAACCTGCTGTTGTATATAAGTGAATACATCCCATCCCTATCTGCATGGTTATTTTTAATAAAGTGCCAAGACTTGAACACTGTTCAGCATATTGCTCATCAGAACACAGGTCTACACACAGTTTAAACCTCTCCATTTTCACATGCGAACTACATAACAGGATCGGCACAGCAGTCCAAGTGTCAAGTGCATGAATAACAACTCTGCCAAGATGTACAGTTCTCAAAAGTAGTCACTACAGTCATGGGTTCTTATCTCAGCAACCTAGACTTGATTTTACTAAGCCCACATGTGCAGTTAGTAAAATCCCCTCCATACAGATTGGGGGTGGGACAGCTTGCAAGTGGAGGAAAAAAAAATCATTCCAAAAAGGAGGACAATCATTTTGTTTGTGACCAACCCACTTTTTAAAATTTTTTTGTAAGACAACGATCACAAAATCATTGGTTGAAAATTTTCAATTAAAATAAAAAGATGCAAAGATCAATACCTCAAACAGGATTTTACACAAAACACTTACTTTGTGACTCAGTTGCCTCAATGAGAGCACCACAGTCTAGCAGCTGGACAAGCTCATGTATCACATACAGCACAGAGCCACCATCAAAGCTCATGTACCACATACAGCACAGGGCTACCTTCAAAGCTCATGTATCACAGGTGGCACAGGGCCACCATCAAAGCTTATGTATCACACACAGCACAGGGCCACCATCAAAGCTCATGTATCACACACAGCACAGGGCCACCATCAAAGCTCATGTATCACACACAGCACAGGGCCACCATCAAAGCTCATGTATCAAACACAGCACAGGGCCACCTTCAAAGCTCATGTATCACACACAGCACAGGGCCACCATCAAAGCTCATGTATCACACACAGCACAGGGCCACCATCAAAGCTCATGTATCACACACAGCACAGGGCCACCATCAAAGCTCATGTATCACACACAGCACAGGGCCACCATCAAAGCTCATGTATCACACACAGCACAGGGCCACCATCAAAGCTCATGCATCAAATACAGCACAAGGCCACCATCAAAGCTCATGCATCACGTACAGCACAAGGCCACCATCAAAGCTCATGCATCACATACAGCACAAGGCTACCATCAAAGCTCATGTATCACGTACAGCACAAGGCTACCATCAAAGCTCATGTATCACATACAGCACAAGGCCACCATCAAAGCTCATGCATCACATACAGCACAAGGCCACCATCAAAGCTCATGCATCACGTACAGCACAAGGCTACCATCAAAGCTCATGTATCACATACAGCACAAGGCCACCATCAAAGCTCATGCATCACATACAGCACAAGGCTACCATCAAAGCTCATGTATCATCACATGCAGCACAAGGCCACCATCAAAGCTCATGCATCACATACAGCACAAGGCCACCATCAAAG
Source organism: Protopterus annectens (assembly GCF_019279795.1). Classification (NCBI taxonomy): domain Eukaryota; kingdom Metazoa; phylum Chordata; order Ceratodontiformes; family Protopteridae; genus Protopterus; species Protopterus annectens. Next base: position 307,571,303 of record NC_056744.1, read on the forward strand.
CTCATGCATCACATACAGCACAAGGCTACCATCAAAGGTCATGTATCACGTACAGCACAAGGCTACCATCAAAGCTCATGCACAGCACAAGGCTACCATCAAAGCTCATGTATCACGTACAGCACAAGGCTGCCATCAAAGCTCATGCACAGCACAAGGCTACCATCAAAGCTCATGTATCACGTACAGCACAAGGCCACCATCAAAGCTCATGTATCACGTACAGCACAAGGCCACCATCAAAGCTCATGTTTCACGTACAGCACAAGGCTACCATCAAAGCTCATGTTTCACGTACAGCACAAGGCTACCATCAAAGCTCATGTATCACGTACAGCACAAGGCTACCATCAAAGCTCATGTATCACGACAGCACAAGGCTACCATCAAAGCTCATGTATCACGTACAGCACAAGGCTACCATCAAAGCTCATGTATCACGAACAGCACAAGGCTACCATCAAAGCTCATGTTTCACGTACAGCACAAGGCTACCATCAAAGCTCATGTATCACGTACAGCACAAGGCTACCATCAAAGCTCATGTATCACGTACAGCACAAGGCTACCATCAAAGCTCATGTATCACGTACAGCACAAGGCTACCATCAAAGCTCATGTATCACGTACAGCACAAGGCTACCATCAAAGCTCATGCATCACGTACAGCACAAGGCTACCATCAAAGCTCATGTATCACGTACAGCACAAGGCTACCATCAAAGGTCATGTATCACGTACAGCACAAGGCTACCATCAAAGCTCATGTATCACGTACAGCACAAGGCTACCATCAAAGCTCATGCATCACGTACAGCACAAGGCTACCATCAAAGCTCATGCATCACGTACAGCACAAGGCTACCATCAAAGCTCATGCATCACGTACAGCACAAGGCTACCATCAAAGCTCATGCACAGCACAAGGCTACCATCAAAGCTCATGTATCACATACAGCACAAGGCTGCCATCAAAGCTCATGCACAGCACAAGGCTACCATCAAAGCTCATGTATCACGTACAGCACAAGGCTACCATCAAAGCTCATGTTTCACGTACAGCACAAGGCTACCATCAAAGCTCATGTATCACGTACAGCACAAGGCTACCATCAAAGCTCATGTATCACATACAGCACAAGGCCACCATCAAAGCTCATGCATCACGTACAGCACAAGGCTACCATCAAAGCTCATGTATCACGTACAGCACAAGGCTACCATCAAAGCTCATGTTTCACGTACAGCACAAGGCTACCATCAAAGCTCATGTATCACGTACAGCACAAGGCTACCATCAAAGCTCATGTATCACGTACAGCACAAGGCTACCATCAAAGCTCATGTATCACGTACAGCACAAGGCTACCATCAAAGCTCATGTATCACGTACAGCACAAGGCTACCATCAAAGCTCATGTATCACGTACAGCACAAGGCTACCATCAAAGCTCATGTATCACGTACAGCACAAGGCTACCATCAAAGCTCATGTATCACGTACAGCACAAGGCCACCATCAAAGCTCATGTATCACGTACAGCACAAGGCCACCATCAAAGCTCATGTATCACGTACAGCACAAGGCTACCATCAAAGCTCATGCACAGCACAAGGCTACCATCAAAGCTCATGTATCATGTACAACACAAGGCTACCATCAAAGCTCATGTTTCACATACAGCACAAGGCTACCATCAAAGCTCATGCACAGCACAAGGCTACCATCAAAGCTCATGCACAGCACAAGGCTACCATCAAAGCTCAAGTTTCACATACAACACAAGGCTACCATCAAAGCTCATGTACCGCACAGGGCTACCATCATCTTAGCAATACACAATGCTCATGTATCATATACAGCACAAGGCTACCATCATTTTAACAATACACAATGTTCTTTGAGTTACTGGCCTCTGAAACACACTCTGTTCTTACTTACTCTCACACACACACACACACACACACACACACACACACACACACACACACACACACACACACACACACACCCTACTTGATAAAAACACCCCAATTATCTGGAAGGACATGCACACAGTTTCTAAATGCATGCTCAAACAAAGGCACAATGCCATCTCCTTGCATATGTCCAACTTCTGGAACTTTCCACCTCAACATCTACACAGCCTTGAAGCTAGAACAAGACACATTTCCCAGACCAAGTGATCTCGGCTGTGTAAAGAGACACCCTTTATAACTTCTTGCACCCTGTGTGATCTCTGACTGACCATACCTATAGTGAATGAACAGCAGTAATGTATTCCATGGTGATCTCTGACTGACCATACCTATTAGTGAATGAACAGTAGTAATGTATTCCGTGGTGATCTCTGACTGACCATACCTATAGTGAATGAATAGTAGTAATGTATTCCATGGTGATCTCTGACTGACCATACCTATAGTAATGTATTCCATTGTCCAGCTATTTGTTGTACTGTAACTATGGTCTACCTCAAATAAGACAAGTTCCACTAACACCACAATTTCTGCGATTTTTCTTTTTTCCACTTTCTTTGATACTAAAGGAATCTATACTTTTTCCTCGGCCCCGTCATGTTACAATTAAGGGATAAATTAATGCAAGTATTTTTATTTTTCCAGCTCCAGGGAGCAGCTGTTTCCAATAATCTGATGCCCATGCTCCCCCCTCCCCATCTGTTATTACTGCTCACTGTAACCCCTTCGCACCTTCCTCCGTGCTCTCCCCTCCCTAATCCATTATCACTGCTCAGTGCATCCCCTTCACATCTTCCCCTGTGCTCTCCCCCTCCCCTCTCTATTACTGCTCAGGGCAACCACTTCACATCTTCCCCGTGGACTTCCCCTACCCATCTGCAATTACTGCTCAGTGTAACCCCTTCACATCTTCCCCTATGCTCTCCCCTCCCCCATCTATAATTATGCTCAGTGTAACCCTTTCACACCTTCCCATGTGCTACCCCCTCCCCCCCAAAAGGAGAGATATCTATACCAAGCGATTGCAGCCCCCCAAACATCTCCAACGCCCAAGTGAAAACTGCTCTCTCCAAAGCAAAAAACACAGCATCCATGGGACCTGATGGTGTCCCCGGCTGTGTGCTCCACGAACTCAACGAGGAATTAAACCCACAGCTAGGACAGCTGTTTAATCATAGTCTTACCTCTGGATACGTACCCAGGGAGTGGCGCACTGCAACTGTGGTCCCACTTCACAAAGGCGGTGCCTCCACCGACCCTGGAAATTACCGCCCATTAGCTTGACAAGCCTTATCTGCAAAGCCATGGAGAGGATCATAATGGACCTCATAAATAAAGACATAGGGAATTTGCAGACTTTGGATCCATCCCAGTTTGGCTTTGTCAAAGGCAGATCATGCCTTCTAAACTTGGTTGACTTTTGAAACAGTCACCAAAGCCATTGATGAGGGAAAGGCAGTCCATACAGCCTACCTCGATCTGGCGAAGGCCTTTGATACAATACCCCACTCGGGTATCATTGAAAAACTCATCAGCTTAAATGTTAACCCATACATCACAAGATGGGTTGCAAACTGGCTGAGTGACAGAACCCACAGGGTCAGAGTTGCTGGCGCCATGTCAGACTCAAAGCCTGTCACAAGTGGTGTACCACAGGGCTCAGTCCTGGGCCCACTCTTGTTTGGCATCTACTTTTCCAAGTACAAGCAAACACAGGAGGGTTATGGCTGACAAAGTTTGCAGATGACTGCAAACTGGGCCATAGTAGAAAACACATCTGACACAGATATCCTTCAGAAGGGTCTCACAGAAATGGATAACTGGTGCCAGAGCCATGGCCTAAAGTTAAATGCCAAAAATGCATAGTCATACCCTTCGGGAAAAACAAGGTTACCCCTAGCTACCAAATAGGTGGCAATCCACTGAGTACAGAAGAAGTTATCAGGGACCTGGGGACCCAGGTTGATAGTAGTCTGTCATTCGACACCCATGTAGCTAAAGTAGTTAGGAAGACCTTCTACATTGCCCACCTTATCATGAAGGGATTCTCATCTAGATCAAGGGAGGTCATAGTCTCCCTATACTCATCACTCATCAGACCAATGATTGAGTACAATGCCCCATTCGGAATGTATCTGACCCGACACTTGCAGCAGCTGGAGAGGCCACAAAAGTTCCTCACCAAAAGGATAAAGGGTCTCAAACATCTGTCCTATGCTGCCCGACTGAAAGAACTCCAGCTCTATTCAGTCGCCACCGCTTGCTCAGAGGTGACCTTTGCCTAACATACAAGGCCATGTCAAACCCAGATTTGATGAATATGCTTCACCTCAAAAATCTAGATCCGTCAGAGCCACAAGGCGGAGACTTAAACCTCGACACGGCTATTAATAGGACGTGCTGGAGGGATAGATTCATCACCCAAAGACTCCCTATGCTGTGGAATAAAATCCCGGTATATGTGAGGCAGAGCACCTCGCTGGCCTTGTTCAAGAGAAATCTTGACCAATGGATGGGAGATCGCAGATATACCCCAGGGATTACCTCAGTGTCACTGCTCAACAGAGGCACAGCAAAATAATGGGTATAGTTCCCCATACTAAAGGGGTGGCGTAAGCCACAAAACTATGGGCTAGGCTTGTAAATGCCCTTGGGCAGATAGCCTAGTATGAACCTATGAACCTATGAACCTATTACTGCTCAATGTAACCCTTTCACACATTCCCACATGCTCTCCCCCTCCCCATATATTACTACTCAATGTAACCCCTTCACATCTTCCCACGTGCTCTACCCCTCCCCCATTTATTACTGCTAAGTGTAACTCCTGCACACCTTCCCCTGTGCTCTCCCCCTCCCCATCTATTACTGCTCAGTATAACCCTTTCACATGTTCCTCTATGCTCCCTCCTCCTCCATCTATTACAGCTCAGTGAAACCCCTTCACATCTTCCCCTGTGCTCTCCCCTCCTCCATCTTATTACTGCTCAGTGTAACCCCTTCCCATCTTCCCCGTGCTCTCACTCTCCCCATCTATTATTACTGCTCTGTGTAACCCTTTCACACCCATGTGCTCTCCTCCTCCCCTATCTATTACTGCTCAGTGCAACCCTTTCACACCTTCCCACATGCTCTCTCCTCCCCATCAGTTACTACACAGTGTAACCCCTTCCCATCTTCCCCGTGCTCTCACCCTTCCCATCTATTACTGCTCAGTGTAACCCCTTCCCATCTTCCCCGTGCTCTCACCCTTCCCATCTATTACTGCTCAGTGTAACCCCTTCCCATCTTCCCCGTGCTCTCACCCTTCCCATCTATTACTGCTCAGTGTAACCCCTTCCCATCTTCCCCGTGCTCTCACCCTTCCCATCTATTACTACTCAGTGTAACCCCTTCCCATCTATTACTGCTCAGTGTAACCCCTTCCCATCTTCCCCGTGCTCTCACCCTTCCCATCTATTACTGCTCAGTGTAACCCCTTCCCATCTTCCCCCATGTACTCTCACCCTCCCCATCTATTACTGCTCAGTGTAACCCCTTCACATCTTCCCCGTGCTCTCACCCTTCCCATCTATTACTGCTCAGTGTAACCCCTTCACATCTTCCCCGTGCTCTCACCCTTCCCATCTATTACTGCTCAGTGTAACCCCTTCCCATCTTCCCCCATGTACTCTCACCCTCCCCATCTATTACTGCTCATTGTAACCCCTTCACATCTTCCTCGTGCTCTCACCCTTCCCATCTATTACTGCTCAGTGTAACCCCTTCCCATCTTCCCCCATGTACTCTCACCCTCCCCATCTATTACTGCTCAGTGTAACCCCTTCACATCTTCCTCGTGCTCTCCCCTTCCCCATCTATTACTGCTCAGTGTAACCCCTTCACATCTTCCTCGTGCTCTCCCCTTCCCCATCTATTACTGCTCAGTGTAACCCCTTCACATCTTCCTCGTGCTCTCCCCTTCCCCATCTATTACTGCTCAGTGTAATCCCTTCACACCTTTCCCTGTCTTCTCTCCTCCCCCATGTATTACTGCTCAATGCAACCCTTTCACACCTTCCCATGTGCTCTCCCCCTCCCCATGTTGACTACTCAGTGTAACCCCTGCACACCTTCTCTCATGCTCTCCCCTCCCCATCTATTACTGCTCAGTGTAACCCCATTCACATCTTCCCCCACCTGTTATTTCTGCTCAGTGTAACCCCTGTATACCTTCCCCCATGCTCTCTCCTCCCCATCTATTACTGCTCAGTGCAACCCCTTCACATCTTCCCCCACCTGTTATTACCGCTTAGTGTAACCTTTTCACATCTTCCAAACATGACCTTATGATCCCATATCCTGTACCACTCCCGTTTCTTTTATTTCCTAGTAAGAAGAATTCCAGCCCCTGCGGCACTCGTATCTTTGTACTTCGTCCCATGCACTCTCTTGCTGACTTTCCTGAAACCTTTTTCCTGCAGCCTGATCGCGCTCTCTTTATGTGGCCTCCAAAATGCAGCACAAAGCATGTGTTGATGGCACAGAAAGCTAACATGCTGCCTATAACTCAGGTGAGCAGAGTTTTACTAGTGGCTTTTGGGTTAATGCTGATACAGACGCGGAGAACAGGCACGACCATCCGGGGTAAGAAGGGACAGCGGTTACTGCCCAGAGTGCATAACCACAATAATAGCAGGACCTCAGCTTCAGAACAGTGGTACGTCATGATGTGGAGGGTCAAAGATGGGAAGACTGTGTGGTCACCCAATCTAGTGACAATAGCCCCTGTCAGTACATGTGCAGTAGCATGTACGTGTATGAGGAACGAGGTCCAGGCAGCCCCTGTCAGTACACACAGAGAAGCATGCATGTGTATGTGGAATAAGGGGCTCAAGCAGCCCGTCAGTACATGTGGAGAAGCATGCATGTGTACGTAGACTAGAGGGCCCAGGCACTCCTTGCGATATTTCAGGTGGCAGTACAATGTCTTAACTATAGCCACTTGTTCTTTATCTGTCAATCTGTTGTCAAAAGTAGATCATGGTCTCTGGAAGCAAATTTCAATCAATTTACTCTTAAATAATATGGTGGAAGAAGATTATGCTAAGACCACTAGCAGCATGGTGGGGAGGGGGTGGGCAGAAGAAGATGCTAAGACCTCCAGTAGCAAGGGTGAGGGAGGAGAGGGAAAGACATTCAGTAGCATGGGAGGGAAATTAGAAGATATGACAGATCTCCAAGAGCATGAAGACAGGAGAGAAAATGATGCCAAAACCACCAGTAACAACTGGGGGGGGGGGGCTGTAAAGATATGACAGACATCCAATAGCATCAGGGAAGATGCCAAGACCTCCAGTAGCATGGGGGTTAAGAAGATGATGTGATAGACCTTCAGTATCACTGCGGGACAAATGCTGCCAAGACTTCTGTGGCCTGTAGGGAACAGTGATGGACCTCCAGTGGCATGCGGGGGTTGGGGATGAAGCCAAGACCTCCAAATAGCATGGAAAGAGTGAGATGATGATGTGATACAGCTTCTGTAGCATGGTGGGGGGAGAGAAGAAGGTGCGAGCGACCAACATTATTGTCGGAAAAAAAGTTGCCAAGACCTCCAGCAGCCTGGGGGGGGGGGGTGATGGATCTCCAGCAGAATGGGAGGGGAGAAAAGAAGTTGTGATCGACCAACAGCGTTGTTGGAAAAGAAGCTGCCCAGGCTTCTAGCAGCATGGTGGAGAGAAGAACTACAAAATGAACTGGCACCTCACCTAAGTGTCATGCTTAATCATAGCCTCACCTCAAGCTTCGTGCTCACCGAGTGGTGCACAGCTAGTGTTATCCCACTCCACAATGGGAGATCCACCTTGGATCTCGGGAACTACCATCCCATCAGTCTGATGAGCCTGATCTGCAAGGCCATGGAACGTATTATCATGGAACTTGTAAACAAAGACATTGGCAACTTTCACACACTGGACCCCATCCAGTTTGGGTTCGTGAAGGGCCGATCTTGTCTCCTGAACCTGACTGACTTCTTCAAATCAGTCTCCAGAGCAGTGGACGAGGGCAAGGTGGTCCACACAGCCTATCTGAACCTAGCCAAGGCCTTTGACACCATCCCCTACTCTGGAATCATAGATAAACTTACTAAACTAAGCATTAATCCCTACGTCACTCGATGGGTTGCCAACTGGCTTACTGACAGAACCCACACTGTAAAAGTAGCAGACTCCAAATCCAGCTCCAGACAAGTGACCAGTGGAGTACCTCAGGGTTCAATGCTGGGACCGCTCTTGTTTGGCATCTACTTCTCTGAAGTACAGGCCAGCACTAAGGGACTCTGGCTAACAAAGTTCGCAGATGACTGCAAATTGGGAGCCATTACTGAATCCCCAAATTATATGGATATTCTACAAAAGAGCCTCACAGAAACAGATGCTTTGTGCCAGAGCCATGGGCTCAGGCTCAATGCCAAGAAATGCATAGTTATCTCCTTCGGGGGAAAAACATGTACCCATGAATTACCACATAGGTGGCAGTACACTGAACACAGTGTGATGAGACTTAGGGACACAGGTAGACAGTGATCTCACCTTTGATAACCACATCACCACAACAGTCAGTAAATCCTTCTATGTGGCACACCTCATCACTAAGGGCTTTTTATCCAGAAAAAAGGTCATTGTCCCAGTGTACTCATCCCTCATTAGACCCATTATAGAATATAATGCCCACTTTGGTATGTACCTCTCAAGACATCTGCAACAACTGGAAAGGCCGCATAAATAACTCACAAAGAATCACAGGCCTAAAGCAGATGCCCTACGCTGACCGCCTTAAAAAACTCCAGCTATACTCTGTCGCATATCGTCTACTCAGAGGCGATCTCTGCTTAACATACAAGGCCATGTCAAACCCAGAGCTGGTGGACATGCTACACTCAAAGAAATCCCAATCCCTCAGAGCCACAAGCTCCAGGGATCTAAACCTTGTCATCACAATAAACAAAACATGCTGGAGGGATAGGTTCCTGACCCACAGACTCCCCAGACTCTGGAATAGACTGCCCATACATGTCAAGCAGAGAGCCTCTTTGGCCCTCTTCAAAAGGAACCTTGAGGATTGGATGGGAGAAAGGAAATTCACCCAGAGGATCACATCAGTCCCCCTGCTAGACAGGAGTCCAGGGAAGTAAATAGTGTGGGAAGAAATAGCCAAGGAATTATTACGGCTAGAGGGCCGATAGCTTAATACCAACCTATGAACCTATTAAAGAGAAGTGATTGACCAACAGTATTGTGGGAAAAGCTGCTCTCAAGACCTCCAGCAGCCTGGGGGGGGGGGATCAACCAACAGTATTGTGGAAAAGAAGCTGCCAAAACCTCTGGCAGCCTGGGGGGAGAATGTGATGGACCTCCAGCAGCATGGGGGGGGGATATGATGCTAAGACCTGCAGTAGCATGGGGGTAATTGAATGCACCAGATCAACTCAGTCTCAGCAACGTTAAGTATAATTTGACTCTCTAATGAGATCTCTATCAAGTGCACTGAATAATGAAAATGTCAAAAAATCTCTGCATCGCTCATGATCAAAGCCTGCTCAGCACCTGCATAGGCCTCTTATAGGTCATGGCCTGTGACTCGGAATGTGCAGCAGTGCTTTCACTCTAGAATTGACCATTAAGGCTAACACATTACCAGCTCATGCTCAGGTTGGCATAACAGGAAGTCTTAGCCAGAAAATATCCCCTTAATGCTCTGTTCAACAGACTTTCTGCCACTAAGTCCCTAGTCTCCAGGCAAATTGAAAGCATCAAGTGCTGAGTGTGTACAAGGGCTATTATGTGCCTGTGGCAACTACCTGTCTGAAACTAAGTTAATAATGAAGATGTTCAGTGGCCAACTAACAACTTTTGTCACTGACCCAGACATAAAACTCATGCAAGATAAGCTATCAAGGGTGATTCAAACTAGTACCGTGAGCTCATGCAGAAAAGCTCCCATATTTCTGGATGCAGAAGTGCACAACTCACCACCGTATGAGGGACACACTTAGCAGCTTTGTTTATGAACGAAACAGTTTTTTTTGTCCCAGTGTAGAATCTTTCCTAGTTTTATAATTTATTTGATGGTCTGGGCTACTGACCCATTTCAGACAGTGATATTAATATTGATTACAAATGAGGAAGAGACCACAGAGCAGCACATTATAAATGTGCAGCAAAAGAGGAATTTCAAAGCACTGTATACATTTCATGTCTTAAAATGTCAGGGGAGGGATACTTGCATCACATAACAGAGAAGATGCTGCATTATCCATCTGAAGTAAGAAATGGTGGTTACTTCTTCAAAGATGGCATCTTGTATGCAATAAAGGTGATTACTAGGTAAATGACCCCAGGTCAGGGGGCTTTTTAAGCCTAGCCTTGCTTTCTATGTATATCTAGTAGATTGATACTCCAAGACTGTTTTACAGGTTATCTGTGGAATTGGGCATAGGTGTTAAGACCGGATTACAGTAATGTTTCTAGTCAAGCTTAGATTTTTTTTTTTCCACCTTCGGTAATATCCTGCTAACACTCCTGAGTAACTAGATAGATTGCTAAACCTCTTTATATTAAAAATTTGGGGCAGGGCAAAAAAAACTTTTTTTTTGCTCTTCAATGGAAGAGTCAGGGGGGCATAGATCTAACTGTAGTAAGGCTATCACTTACAATGTAGCGATTGGGTTATTACAGCAAAGTGCCTTTTTTCATGCTCTTTCAATTGAAGAGCTGGGGGGTGCTCGTTCATAGTACCGGCTCAGATTGCTGGATGAACCTGCTACACTTTTGATGGAAGATGTAACGTGTCCTATTTCTTTAAATTACTGGTGCCTTTAGTATGTTGGTCAAGTAGCAGGTTTTCTGTGTATTTGACAGCTTCAAAAATTGTGTGTCAGGAGGGAGATTCAGAAAATTCTGAGAGGGGATAAATCAAGCCTGAATATAAGGACATACCTCCAAAAATAGGATCATTTTGTGCAGGGATAAATCTGGTCTGAAAATAAGGATGTTCATCCAAAACAAGGACAGTTACCAGTACACAGACTTTACTTTAAATCTGACGTGCATTAAATACGTCAAATCTGACGTGCATTAAATACGTCAAATCTGACGTGCATTAAATACGTCAAATCTGACGTGCATTAAATACGTCAAATCTGACGTGCATTAAATACGTCAAATCTGACGAATTTGATGTGCATTAAATACGTCAAATTTGATGTGCATTAAATATTTAGAATTATAGGTAGGTACTAGGCTATCGGCCCTATGACCTATACAAGCCCAGCCAAAAAGGTACCCTGGCTTTTGCCACCCAAAATTATTTTCCTGTGCCACTGTCGAGCAGAGCCACAGAAGTGATCCCCGGGGTAAATTTCCTATTTCCCATCCAATCATCAAGATTTTTCTTGAGTGCTAATGAGGAGCTTTGTTTGATATAGATAGGTAGTTTATTCCAGAGTATGGGAAGTCTTTGGGACAGGAATCTATCCCTCTGGCATGTTCTGTTTATTGTGGTGACAAGGTTTAGGTCCCTAGAGCATGTAGCCCGGACGGATTGGGATTTCTTTAAGTGGAGCATATCCAACAGCTCTGGGTTTGACATAGCTTTGTATGTTTTGCAGAGATCACCTCTGAGTAAGCGACATGCAACGGAGTAAAGCTGGAGTTTTTTGAGACTGTCTGCTTAAGGCATCTGTTTGAGGTTGGTAATCCTCTTTGTGAGGTATTTCTGTGGCCTTTCCAGTTGTTGTAGATGTCTTACGAGGTACATACCAAAAGGGGCGTTGTACTCTATAATGGGTGTGATGAGTAGAGGGGAACAATGACCTCTTTTTTACTGGATGAGAAACCTTTTGTGATGGTGTGTGCCATGTAGAAGGATTTCCTGACTACTGTGGTGATGTGATTATCAAAGGATAGACTACTGCCTGCCTATGTCCCAAAGTCTCACACTTTCGGTGTTAACTATACTACCACCTATGATATAGTTCATGGGTACAGAGTTTTACCAAAGGGGATGACAATGCACTTTTTGGCACTGAGCTTAAGGCCATGGCTTTGACACCAGGCATCTCTCTCAGTGAGGCCCTTTTTTAGGATGTCCACAAATCATTAGGAGTTTCGATTATGGCTCCTAGTTTGCAGTCATCTGAGAACTTCATTAGTCAAAGACATTCTGTGTTAGTCTGTACTTCAGAGAAGTAGATACCAAACAGGAGGGGACCCAGGACTGAACCCTGTGGTATGGAACAGTTCGATACCAGATGTCACCGAGAATACAGATAAGTAATTAATACAACAGACTCTCCCAGATGAATTGCAGGAGTAGAAGAGATGGAATCTTCCATTTAAGTAAAGGCTTGTTCTTTTAAAGATGGTCCTGTTTCAACAAGGCCTGCCTACAGCTCTGCCTTTCTGAATGACTGAGAAATGGGACAGGCAATTTTTAGGTTTCCTACGGGACCCTACTTACACCAATGGATCCACTCTACTCCATATGTTATCAAGGACAGGGAAGGTGCGATGGTCACACATTTGCTGGTGGCATTGCGGGTTTAGGGTGGCACTGTGGCTGATCACTAACTGGGCCTCTCCGGATGACTGGTACAGTGGGTTCCTCTTTAAGCTTGTAAAAATTAGTACTTTGCAGCACAGTAATACAATATATGAGGAATTTCAAGCTGCCTTAAGGAAATGGATGTTGACATAAAATATTCTTTCTTGCTTTTTCCTCTCTAGATTACCTAAGTGGATCACCTACCTCTCATTATTTTTTCTCTGGATTACCTAAGTGGATCACCCACCTCTCATTATTTTTTCTCTGGATTACCTAAGTGGATCACCCACCTCTCATTATTCCTTTCCTAAAACTTACTAGAGATGTAAGGAAATGCAAATTTTTTCACATTTATATCAAGATGGGCATGCAGAACCTTTCTACATGTATGGTCCATGTATACTGTAGAAATGATGTGAAAGTATTACTACTATCACGTGACTTGCTTTGTACGGCATAGAGTTTTAGTAATACAAGTGTCATCCTCCAACTTCATGGCACTTACCTAACAAATCTGTGATGCTTACAAGGGAAAATCTGATTTGGCAAAAAGTCTTGCTGAAATATATACTCCACCTATCTTTGCTAGGTATGAAGTGAGAGTGTTGATAGTGCTACGTAGTTCATGGGTGACAGACGTGTACATTTGACGATGCCACAGATTAAGGATAACCTGACAGCTTCGCCACATGCAACTTCTTTCCCAAAATGGAAGACGACATGGCGATGCTTCCAATATTCATCTAACACCTGAAGAGCAATCTCCAGTTGTCCCAGGTCTGTCCTCCACATGCTGGAGAGGATTCATCTAACACCGGAAGATCAACCTCAAGTTGTCCCAGAACTGTCCTCCACACGCTGGAAAGGATTCATCTAACACCTGAAGAGCAATCTCCAGTTGTCCCAGAACTGTCCTCCACACGCTGGAGAGGATTCATCTAACACCTGAAGAGCAATCTCCAGTTGTCCCAGAACTGTCCTCCACACGCTGGAGAGGATTCATCTAACACCTGAAGAGCAATCTCCAGTTGTCCCAGAACTGTCCTCCACATGCTGGAGAGGACAAACGAAGAGTACCGGAACACTGTAGCATGTTTTCTGGAAATGCTCTGCCCACTCTGCTTTCTGAAATGATAGGAATCTCTCATTCCCTTAATTCAGACCCCATTCTGCACAGGATAGTCCTACAGGGAATCCCCAATTATCTTGCAGAGGCTCTAGCAGCTAAAAAGTTAATACAAGCAGCTAAGTTCATATTGTTTAAACTTTAAGGAAGAGAGACCAGGATAATCACAGGCAAACTACTTCGACATTGAAGGAGAACAAAACTCTCCATCTTGAAATTGTCAAGATAATTTTGCAAATGACAAAACTGTTTTTAGTGTAGCTAAAACAGAAAAATATCTTTCCTTACATGCACATGATGCTTTAGTTCTGATCTTACAACAACTCAACACGGGTACAAGTAAACGGAGTTTGGCAGTGTAAGAAAATACAAACATTGCAGTGTTCCTGGTGATCTGGGTAACCCAACAATGCAGCTTGTGAAATTCTAATGAACATTCTGACTGCTTCCACTCAATACAGGACTGAGCTCCCAAAACTAAAATTTCGCAACAAGTTTTTCTGGACAAGACGTATGGATATTCAGTTAAAAATTCTGGACATGTTGTGCTATTAGCCAATGTTTCAGTTCTCTGGTTACATCAACTCAAAACAATTGTTTTGGGTATATCGGAAAGACTGCAGTGTGTCACATTATTTTCTTTCCTTTTTTTTTTTTAAATAATTTTTATTAATTTTACAAACTTGAAAGATTACAATTCAAATACAAACAAATGAACAGCCAAAGGAAAAAAAAAAGGAAAAACTATTTACAAGAATCCACAGCAATAACAAGTTAGTACAAGCACTCAATATTTTTCTATCAGATATACAACATTTATCAGTCCATAGTGCCTGAGAAAACTTCATAAATTCATTCCAAAAGGGTACAACCAATATGCATTTTAATATCATATGGACCCAATCTGCTTGTGTATCACAATTACATCTCCAGCATTGAACTTCCTTTGTTTTATAGATTAGTCCAACTTTGTCAGGGGTTAAAAAGGTTCTGTGTATAAATTTACAATTATAAATTCTCCAATAAAGAGAGGATGTTATTTTACAACTTGATTTTAAGATACATTTCTTATTATCTATCAAGAACTCAAATCCATTTATTTTTGTAGAGTAATTCCGAAAGTTTACATTCAAATTTGTAAACTCTGCTCTTATTATCCTATATATTACCTATATGTAAGATTTATTGTGGAAAGGAATGTAGTGGATATTTATCAAGAAATCTAAGATTTTAGGTATCATTTTTTTCTTTATAATTCATTATCTTGAATTGATTATTTACATATGTTATACAACTATGAAGGTTTACCCAATTATCTTTAGTTAAGGAATATTTTGAGAGAAGAAATTCAGTGGTATGTAATTTGTTTCCATTTAAAAACTGATGCCAAAATAATAAATTGACTTCCTGAAATTCTAACATCTTGCTTTTATTAAATGCTTCTAAACAGCTCTTGGGTATGGGAAATAATACAGTAAATCCTTAAGTATATTATTTGTGTAGATAAATGACTTAAATACATGAAGAACATAATCTACTAATGGAACAGGCGATACGATTTTTTTTCATTAGTGAAGTAATGTTTTAAGATCCAATAAAATTTATTAATGCCAAATACAGATTGAGGAATTTAATTATGCTTATTGTTTTGGATTAATCATTCATGTATGGATTTCCATGCTGAATGATATGTAGAATTTAACCATAATCAGTGTGGAACTAAAACTGCAACATGCATGCAAATAAACATAGCACAACAATGCACCAAGACTACAGGAATTTCATGCATAAAACATTGCAACAGAATAATCTTAAAATCCATTATAGACTAAAATTACCTCATGCTTACTGGCACTTTTCCTTTTGCAAAGACTGAAAACAGCTCAAGTTATACTCATGCAAATAATGTTCACCAAAACAGGGAGCTCATCACAGAAAGAGTAACAGGAGTATGACTAGCTGCAAGTTGGCAAACATTTTATTTAAAAAGAAAATATGGCAAAGTGTTAGTTTTTGTCGTCATACACAGCTTCCATTCTCAGCAAACCGTACCCATGCAGAACAACAAGATAGCTAAAGTCCTCCTACTAATCAAATGGCACTCAGACTTTTAAAAAAGGCCCCCCCAGCAAATGTTTGCAGCTTCTTCGACAAGAACTCTCCCCACCATAATCCCCAATCCCCACAACTAAGAAAAAAAGAAAGAACATCTTCCCTTGAATGGTAGCAGGTGATCAAGATATCAGTAAAAGAAAAACGACAGCCAGTGTAGACAAATGGTTAAAAACTAATTGTGAGAAAGAGCAAACTGAAAAGCATATTATTTTCAGGTTTATAGAAAAAAGCTTGCCCTGAACATAAGATATTCATACTCCCCTTAATCTGAACAGTTTGCACTTCTTCATCCAGATCTAGAGTTAATGTTTTCCTTTCCTTTTTTTTTTTTTAAATTTCCCCAAAGTGTTGTGCTTGTCTTCCTAAGTTTCTCTCGCTGCCTGTTTGACTATTGTCATTAGCCTCATACTCGGATATCTCACTTTTCCATGACCTCACAGTCAGACACTGATGTGTGGGAATATAATTTACTTTTGTAACTTTAGTTTTTAGTGTTCACCTACATCGGAAGTTCTCTCAAAAATGCAATTAATTCAAGGTATTTCCCATTCAAACCTGGTTAAATAGATATCTGCAGAGGGCTGTTTTTCCGGGTTCCAATCAGCAGACCGAAGACGCATGCTTCCGAATGAGACTTGCTCGAACTGAAAACATTGAAATGGCAAAATATCTTAGTGCCATGTAAGCGAATTCTTTCTCTGGGAAAGAATTCGCTTGGCCACTTTGATAGTTTGCCATTTTCAGCACTGTAGTGCAGTCTTGAAGTTGGTATATTTAAGTAGGGGGGTGTAGGGGGCAAAGCCCCCCCCCACTTAATGTTGCATTTTAAAGTTTCCACAAGAACATCCAATAAACCCCACAATGGCTGTAGATCTAAAATTAGCTGTAAATTTCCACAGGAACTTTCAATGAACCACTCAATAGGTAAAATCTGTAGAAAATTTATTCGGTGAGCGCTTTCGTGGCATAGATACACCACTTCAACAGACCTATTTACTATAAAACATCTAGCACTTATATAGCCATGTTAATTAAAAACAAGCAATCATCAGTCAGCAATTATTAACTTGAATACACCTTCCTTCAAGACTAATGCATTATTACTAAGAGCTAACAATTTAAAAGTATATACTATACATCCCTATCAATTAAAAAATATTCTATGAAAAATATACATATCAAAAATACATACATTACAATATATATAACTTACGTCTGATTGCACAACTTTATTTTCTAGCCAATGGTCTTTATTTTAACAGGGGTTTAAGGGATACCCTATCATTTAAACCCCTTCCTTTATCTGCCCTGTTGTCTCTGTCAGGTTCAGAATATCACCCCCTCTTTCACTGCCATAGACCATGTCAACAGCAAGAAATCTAAATGTGTGTGAAGTGTCTGTTGTATTAACATGCTTTGCCAAAGCACTGGTACAGTCACCATTCCTAATCTGTAACATATGTTCCCTTAGAAGTGTCTGTTGTATTAACATGCTTTGCCAAAGCATTGGTACAGTCACCATTCCTAATCTGTAACATATGTTCCCTTAGAAGTGTCTGTTTTATTAACATGCTTTGCCAAAGCATTGGTACAGTCACCATTCCTAATCTTTAACATATGTTCCCTTAGAAGTGTCTGTTGTATTAACATGCTTTGCCAAAGCATTGGTACAGTCACCATTCCTAATCTGTAACATATGTTCCCTTAGAAGTGTCTGTTGTATTAACATGCTTTGCCAAAGCACTGGTACAGTCACCATTCCTAATCTGTAACATATGTTCCCTTAGAAGTGTCTGTTGTATTAACATGCTTTGCCAAAGCATTGGTACAGTCACCATTCCTAATCTGTAACATATGTTCCCTTAGAAGTGTCTGTTGTATTAACATGCTTTGCCAAAGCATTGGTACAGTCACCTTTCCTAATCTTTAACATATGTTCCCTTAGAAGTGTCTGTTGTATTAACATGCTTTGCCAAAGCATTGGTACAGTCACCATTCCTAATCTGTAACATATGTTCCCTTAGAAGTGTCTGTTGTATTAACATGCTTTGCCAAAGCATTGGTACAGTCACCATTCCTAATCTGTAACATATGTTCCCTTAGAAGTGTCTGTTGTATTAACATGCTTTGCCAAAGCATTGGTACAGTCACCATTCCAAATCTGTAACATATGTTCCCTTAGAAGTGTCTGTTGTATTAACACGCTTTGCCAAAGCATTGGTACAGTCACCATTCCTAATCTGTAACATATGTTCCCTTAGAAGTGTCTGTTGTATTAATATGCTTTGCCAAAGCATTGGTACAGTCACCATTCCTAATCTGTAACATATATTCCCTTATTCTAAATCTCAATTTTCTGTTTTTTTTTCCAACACAGGATGAGCACTGGTTACATATCGGTAAATAAACAATATTTATACTGTTACAATTTGCCTTAACATTAAATTCAAATTCTCTCAAAGTCCGGATGTGAGACTCTATTAGTAGTATCAATGTAACTGCACTGGTTACAGTTATAGCATGGGATAGTACCCTGCTTTCCACCCAGTTCATCCATCTCTTTTCTCTTTTTTTGGGTAGCACAAAAACTGTTTCAGTGATTTTTTATTCTTGTAAGAGAAAGAGGGCCTCTCCCCTACAACAGGGCGTATAGCTGGGTCCTGTGTTAAGATTGGCCAGTACTTCCTAATGACATCAGTGACTACACCTACATCACTTGAAAATTCTATTGGAATACGTACAGAATTATTCATCCTTCTCTTCTTATTATTCCATTTGTAGTAGAGACACCCCCCTCTGAATAATATGGTTTCCCCACATTAGACCTCACATCAACTGCATTTAATAATGTCTCGAGTCATGGAATCAGTGTATCCCCTTTCTACAAACCTCTGCTCCAAGTCATTTAATTCAGCATTGAATACTTCATCCTCTGTAGTGAGTCTGCATGCCCGTAAAGTTTGCCCTTTGACTACATTCGAAAAAATATATCTGGGATGTATACTGCTTCTGTGCAAGAGATGATTCCTATGACAGTCCTTTCTATACATTTTAGTACATAACTTCCCTGTGCTGTCCCAATATATACACATACCAAGGAAGTTCATCTCTTCATAAGATGAATTCATCTCAAACGTTAAAGTCTGTTGTGTTAAGAAACTCACAGAAGCTGTTTAGTTCATCAGTATTACCCTTCCACATTCGGAACAGGTCATCCACAAAACGTTTGTAGAAAATCAGCTGATCCCACCTGCCCAATGACAGTACATATTTTAAAGTGTTTTCTTTCTTTCTTTTTTTTTTTTTTTGTTGTAACAGTGATTTTTTTCCCCTTGGAAAAAAAATCGCTGTTCTGATGGTTCGGTTTTGTAAGCTTTCGCTTACATGGGTTTGATTAATCACAGTTCGCTTACTTAAGCGTTCAGTGATCTATTATAGACCCTGTTTTTCCAGCTCCTCCGCCCAAATAAAACCCTTTATTGACAAATCATTTTGATTGCCAATGGTTACAAACATCATAACAGGAGAGGAGACATCCTTTCCTAATACAGCCTTTTAGAATAAATTCTGCTGAAACAGAAAGGAATCCAGTATTAATTTACAGCATTTATTTACGGACCCATTTTCAATGAAGGAGTAGGGAGAAAAGCTTCACAGAAGAAAAATAAGAAAGTTGCAAAAATATTAATTATAAAACAACGTAATATTAGCAAATTCTGTACTATGAAAATTTCAGTGTGATAAAATAGTATCAGAATATTACAAAACAATAATCAGAGGAAAAGAAAGATAAAGTAAGCACTTCAACTGTTGGGACCAGCTACAGCGAGTCCTGAAACGTGGAGACTGAATAGTCGAAACATCGAACTTACATACACTAAGACCGAGATGCCAGTTCTCAGAATATTCGCTTTGGCAATGTCAGAGTTGGTATATATAAAAGTTTTTTTTTTTTTTTGGGGGGGGGGGGGTGCTTGCCCTCCAGTTACAGAAGAGCCCAAAATAATGAACACAGAGCTAAGCTCCAAATCCCACATACTTGTCAGACGTTACAATTTTCTATCTAAACTCTCATCATCCGTCCGTCCTCACAGGAAACTATTATCATGGGTGACCTCAACACTGACTGGCCATCTTATAACTCTGATTCACCCAAAAATTTTAAAAACCTATATGGCTTCGCCCAAGTTATTCAAACTCCTTCTAGAAAAGACAAAGCCACTAAAAGGAAATAAATCCTCAACTGGATACTTCCCAACAAACCATCCTTTGCCTTCCAGTCAGGCTGCCTCCCAGATGGCATCAGCGACCATCTCCCCACTTTCTTACTCAGGCACCATATTAATCTTACCAGACAATCCTGCTTCAGCTTAATTTGAAACACAAAGAACTTCAATACACAAACCTTCCTATCTCTCCTTTATCTCAGTGACTGGTCCCCACTTATAACTCTTCCCCTCGACTCTGCTGTCGACTTTTAATAACATCTTCCTTGCAGCTTTAAATGGTTTACCTTTTTTACATGTGCGTAATGCACATGTGTGAAATCCAAAAGTCTGAAAGGACTTTTTCAAGTTTTCGGAAGGCCGAAAACAAAATGCATCAAATGTGCAAGGAGCGAATGCACAGTAACGTTCGCTCATTGCAAATTCGGCATTTTTGGTGCGAGGTGCACTATAGTGCGGATTGGGAAGTGGACCCTTTCCACACTGTAGTGCGACCTCAGAGTTTGAATAATAAAAGTAGGGGGTGCCGCCCCCCTACATTATGCTTTGTCTTTGAATTGAAGTTCGAAAATCAGTGAATCTGATTTTCGAACTTCGGTGCAGATCAGACTGATGATTTTCGTCATTCCGGTTCACATAAAGGGCGGTTCGGTAGGATGATTTTCAACCTTTCAAAGGTAAACCCTTTAAGCACATTAGCTCCATGTAGAACCTCCAGAACAAAATTTAACCATGCTCCATGGCTATCTAATGAAACTAAAAAATTACTACAACAATATAAAGCATATATATATATATATATATATATATATATACACACATAAAAATATAAAATGAGATACAATGGCTGGTCACTCTAATGTACAAACAACTTCACAATAAAGCCAAATCCCAAATCAAGTTCAACAAAAAAAACTACTTTACTACCGCACAACAGAAATACAACAATCCCAAGAAATTTTGGACCGCAGGAAAAAAAAAATATCCGCCAACCTGGCAACACATCCTCCCCTACCCCTTCTACATCCTTATCCACCGTCAGCATTGCCACCCACCCAATTCAATACTTCCTTTATAAACTCTGTGCTCTCACTCATCAACTTATATAAATATACCCTCCATTCCTACCTACTTCATCTAGCAAGTCCAATGGCTCCTTTTCCATCCATCCCATCCAGACATCCACCATAAAAAAACTTCTCTCCAAACTAAACCCTACAGCACTCACAGCTGATAACCTGCCTTCTGAATTCTTAAAAATAGCTACCCTAGCTATTGCCTATCCTGTAGCAATCTTAATTAACCATTCCATCTCAGAACAGCATATCCCCTTCAAGTTGGAAAATATCCCATATTCTTCACTTACAAAAAGGTGGTAATTCCACTGACTTTTCATACTACATACACATTGCTATTGTACCCCGCTTTCCAAAATTCTCGAAAACTGCATCCACATGCAGCTCAAACTATCTGTCACCCAATAACCTCTTAGCCAACAAACAACATGAGTTTTGCCCTCACCATAGCACCACAACTGCCCTCCTACACTTTACTAACACCAATAACCACCACAGAAATAAACTATGTTTCCTTTGTCTTATTAGATCTCTCTAAAGCTTCTGACACTTCTTACCAGAAACTCTGACGAATTAGCATGTCTAAAACTCGGGTCCTCTGCACTAACCTGGTTTCACAGTTACCTATCTGGCTGCCAGCAAGCTGTCAAATGGCAACAGGAACTCTTCTCTTTTGCCTGTCACTCTAGGTGTTCCTCAAGGGTCTATACTTGGCCCCCTTCTTTTCAGTATATTCACTAACCATCTACAGTCTTCAACCCCACTGGCTTCCTTAGTCCAATATGCAGACGAGTCACCTCTAATTTGTGCCGCTCCTTCCCTTGACCAACTTAGCTGTATAACCCAGGAGTCCTCTCTGTCTGAGTCATGATAATTCACATCTCTTACTGAACCCCTCCAAAACCAAACTGATGCTCTTACTCCCCAGTAAATCATGTGATCCCTGTACCCCTTTCCAAATACATTCATCCAACACCACCTTAATATCAGCAGTATCCCACACAAAATTATTAGGTGTTTTTATTCATAAAAAACTAAAATGTGATGCTCTCCTAGCTCAGTCCATCAAAAATACTCGTATCAAACCAGGTTCTCAGAATAAAACGGTTCCTTACTAATTCCACAAGACAAAATAGAGCCAGAACCCATTATCTCTCTACTGTGCTAACGAACCAAAGTAAAACAGAACCATCTAAGCTGGAAACCTGTTGCAATAAAACTGCAAAATTCGCTACCAACTGTCCTCTCCGAATACATCACTCCCCTGCCTTACAGCAACTGTACTGGCTAAAATTACCTCACCAACTAACACATACCCAACCGTCCTTCGCTCATCGCCTCATTTACCAACCCAATAAAACTCCCGCCCTGCAGCTCATGCTTTAACCCTAATTCAAGAAATCGCAGTCTCCAACCCTCCTGCAACTTACAAAATCCCACAACAGAACTTGCTACTCACTAACTATATAGCCCAAAAATGGAATGCCATTCCTCAGCCCATCATAAGCACTCCTGACCCATTCCACTAAGAGTTCCTAAGGAATACCCGGCTCTGCTCGTCCTCCTCCTCTCATTCCTAACTTCATTTCTTCTTCCCACTCTCTGTATACCCTACTATCCCAACTAAATTCTCCTCCCCTTCTCCCTCCTCTCACTTCCTTCACTTTCAACTTTCTTCCCCCTTACTCTATCCCCCTCATTCCCAAATTCTTCTTTCTTACTTGCTCAACACCTCTGACTACCTTTCGCCTCCTACAAGCTTGTTTTCCCTTCCTCGAGTCCTGTTGATCCAGGATCAGTCTGTAAACCTATACATTACTCTCTTCAGGATCATCTCTCTGCATACATCATGTCCCTATCTATATACGTCAAAAAGAAAAAAAAAACAATCGCTATTCTGTTCACAAATGTCTTATTAGTTACTCTGGAAAATGATCACTTACTAGCCTCTTCCTAGTTCTGTGCATTTGTAAAATACTCTCTATATAGTATTATGTTTTTGTAAAAGCTTCCAAATATTCTTCTCTGTAAATTGTTGTTCTGTATACATTCTACTTATTGTATAAACTCCAAATGTTGTTCACTGTATACATTTTGTATAACTAATAGCACCTGTTCTAGAGCTACCACCTAGTCAGACTATCCCAGCAAACAAAAGTAAATAAATAAATCCACCAAGAGCAAGTCGTCACCTATGAAAAGGAAATCCAGAAAGCCTTCTTCAGCAATGTCAGGAACTTATGAAATAATAAGCAGCAATGTTCAGAGTTAGTACAAAATGTCCAGTGAATTTGCACCAAAAATATGAAGTGCTGTAGTTTCCTACGACGGGGGCCCATGACTGACAGAGGCAGCTAAAGATCTGTTTCACAAGCCTCATCTGTAAAGAAATGCAGCCCAAAAATAAAGGGCATAGGCAGTCTTCAAACCCTGGACCTGAACCAGTTTGGGTTTGTTAAAGGCAGATCCTGCGTCTTAAACTTAGTGGACCTTTCTGAACAAGTCATTAGATTCCGGTACATCTGCTCACATGGCATAACTGGACTTGTTCAAGGCCTTTGACGCCATTCCACACTTTGATATCACAGATCAGCTAATCCAATTAAATGTAAACGCCTATGTTATTCACAGGATAAACTGTCTCACCAAGAGAACCCAGTCTGCTAGTGTTGCAATGAAGAAGTGGTGTCCTTCAAGGACCAGTCCTGGAACTACTCCTCTCGGTTACCTACTTCTTTGACATAAATGCAGGTGCCAAAAGCATTAGGCTCATGAACTTTGCTTGTGGCTACAAATAAAACTATTGTAAATACATGATAATGACTCCTGTCAACAGCTGGTGCTTGGACCACAGCCTCAATTAAATGCCAAAAAAAATGCAGCATTGTTTTCTCTGGGAAACCTGATCACTCCTGTTCCTGTCACATGAGCAACATCCGTCTAAAATTTGCCTCATTCATTAGAGACTTGGTCACCTTCATTGACAATGAACTAATCTCCTCGGGCATATCGCCTTAAACCAAATAATTCAGTATCCCCTCTCCCTCACTACTCCCCTATCGGACCAATAACGAAATATGATGTGCCATCCTTGGCATGTACGAAATATGATGTGCCATCCTTGGCATGTACGAAATATGATGTGCCATCCTTGGCATGTACGAAATATGGTGCGCCATCCTTGGCATGTACGAAATATGATGTGCCATCCTTGGCATGTACGAAATATGATGTGCCATCCTTGGCATGTACGAAATATGATGTGCCATCCTTGGCATGTACAAAATATGATGTGCCATCCTTGGCATGTACAAAATATGATGTGCCATCCTTGGCATGTACGAAATATGATGTGCCATCCTTGGCATGTACGAAATATGATGTGCCATCCTTGGCATGTACTTGGGTAGCTGTAAGACCGAGCTCAAAGGACTACATTGTTTTCTTACTAAAAAAGCAAGGGCGGACCACCTCTACCACCTTTATAAGCATAACCTGGATGACTGGGACAGGCAATTTTAAGTACAGCTCTGGTGTGGTCCCTCAAACACTTATGGAAAGGGGCCACAACTAAGTTGGGGTCTGGTATTACTTCATGTCTCAGTAAACCATTGGGATCATTGGTTTGACAACAAATGATCCACTGACTTGACAGTCTAGTGCGAACCTGTGCACCTGTTAGACATCAGTCATAACTTCTTACAGAAACAGGACTATGTTATGCAAGTGCATTGTGTCCTTACTTTCGTTTACTTTTATAATCGCTGCTTATTTCCACGATCATGGGATTTGTTCCCATTTTAAAATTTTGTTAAATAATCGCAGTGTCCTTACCTTCTTTTACTGTTATCACTGCTTATTTCCAAGATCAATGGATTTGTTCCCATTTTAAAATTCTGCTAAATAAGACATCTTATTTCTAATAAATTTCTCACCTCCCCCCCACATCTCCAGAGCTTAACGGGAAGCTGCCCATCCTTCCTCAGAGGTCTCACCTGCTGCCTGGTTCTTGCCATCCTCGCTGAAGGCTTACCTGCTGCCTGGTTCTTGCCATCCTCCCTGAGGGCTTACCTGCTGCTGGTTCTTGCCATCCTCCCTGAGGGGTCTCACCTGCTTCCTGTTTCTTGCCATCCACCCTGTGGGTCTTACCTGCTTCCTGTTTCTTGCCATCCACCCCGTGGGTTTTACCTGCTGTCTGGTTCTTGCCATCCTCCCTGATGTCTTACCTGCTGCTTCACTTCATTTAACGTTAAGGGGGCTACCAATGTTCATGCTCGTTTATCTTCAGAGAGCCAAATCTTTCAGGAAGGCTGACCTGCATTTTTCCAAATTGACCCCCATTTGATCTTCAAACGGACTCTCATAAAACTCCATGAATATAATCAAAACATTACCGGGTCTCTCTGGATCCTATTTATTTTGTTACCAATATGCTATGCCGCTCATCTTTCAGCCTTCTGTTACCAATAAGCTATGCCACTCATCTTTCAACCTTCTGTTACAATAAGCTATGCCACTCATCTTTCAACCTTCTGTTACCAATAAGCTATGCCACTCATCTTTCAACCTTCTGTTACCAATAAGCCATGCCACTCATCTTTCAACCTTCTGTTACCAATAAGCTATGCCACTCATCTTTCAACCTTCTGTTACCAATAAGCTATGCCACTCATCTTTCAACCTTCTGTTACCAATAAGCTATGCCACTCATCTTTCAACCTTCTGTTACCAATAAGCTATGCCACTCATCTTTCAACCTTCTGTTACCAATAAGCTATGCCACTCATCTTTCAACCTTCTGTTACCAATAAGCTATGCCACTCATCTTTCAACCTTCTGTTACAATAAGCTATGCCACTCATCTTTCAACCTTCTGTTACCAATAAGCTATGCCACTCATCTTTCAACCTTCTGTTACCAATAAGCTATGCCACTCATCTTTCAACCTTCTGTTACCAATAAGCTATGCCACTCATCTTTCAACCTTCTGTTACCAATAAGCTATGCCACTCATCTTTCAACCTTCTGTTACCAATAAGCTATGCCACTCATCTTTCAACCTTCTGTTGTTACCAATAAGCTATGCCACTCATCTTTCAACCTTCTGTTACCAATAAGCTATGCCACTCATCTTTCAACCTTCTGTTACAATAAGCTATGCCACTCATCTTTCAACCTTCTGTTACCAATAAGCTATGCCACTCATCTTTCAACCTTCTGTTACCAATAAGCTATGCCACTCATCTTTCAACCTTCTGTTACCAATAAGCTATGCCACTCATCTTTCAACCTTCTGTTGTTACCAATAAGCTATGCCACTCATCTTTCAACCTTCTGTTGTTACCAATAAGCTATGCCACTCATCTTTCAACCTTCTGTTGTTACCAATAAGCTATGTCACTCATCTTTCAACCTTCTGTTGTTACCAATAAGCTATGCCACTCATCTTTCAACCTTCTGTTGTTACCAATAAGCTATGCCACTCATCTTTCAACCTTCTGTTACCAATAAGCTATGCCACTCATCTTTCAACCTTCTGTTACCAATAAGCTATGCCACTCATCTTTCAACCTTCTGTTACCAATAAGCTATGCCACTCATCTTTCAACCTTATGTTACCAATAAGCTATGCCACTCATCTTTCAACCTTCTGTTGTTACCAATAAGCTATGCCACTCATCTTTCAACCTTCTGTTGTTAACAATAAGCTATGCCACTCATCTTTCAACCTTCTGTTGTTAACAATAAGCTATGCCACTCATCTTTCAACCTTCTGTTACAATAAGCTATGCCACTCATCTTTCAACATTCTGTTACCAATAAGCTATGCCACTCATCTTTGAACCTTCTGTTACCAATAAGCTATGCCACTCATCTTTCAACCTTCTGTTGCCCAATTTTGGAGGTTATTTTTTATTTATATTTTATTTATTTATTGATTTGAGAGAAAGTCAGAGAGGTGAGATTTCATTGGTTTGGACATGCTGAGGAGGGATGCTGGGTATATTGGCAGAAGGATGCTAAGGATGGAGCTAACAGGTAACAGGAAAAGAGGAAGGCTTAATATAAGGTTTATAGATGTGGTGAGAGAGGACATGCAGGTGGGTGGTGTGACAGGGCAAGATGCAGAGAACAGGAAGAAATGGAAACAGATGATCCACTGTGGCGACCCCTAACGGAACAGCCGAAAGAGAAGATTTATTTACTGATTGAGGTTTCAGATTGCCTCAAAGACTATTTGCATAAGCACTACCTTTTACATTCATTGGTGTTTACCATGTTCTGCTACTTTTTGTTTACTATAACAAGTGCTAGGAATTCTGGTAAAAAATCACGCCTCGTAGAAAGTTACCTTCCTAGTTTAAATGAAAGTCACCTAGAAACACAGATTTGTTTTCATAGATACACAGTAGGAGGTTATCAAGGAGCCATTTCAGCATATGACAGACACAGCACGGGGTTGGAGCCATCATTTCTTACTCCTCCTAAAGTATGTAGAAAAAAAGGTGTTAGGGAAGCTGTCAGATGTGGAGTCGTCTTTACATCCAAGTACAGGCCATCCTTATATAGGAATAAGCAGCATCAGTAATACAGTGGTTCCAGCAGAAAAGTGGGAATCGTCAAGGATTCAGCCAGGTCTCTAGTGTACAGGGCCACAGGTGAGAGGGTAAGTAAGCCTTATGCACTGAGGGTTGACCTAAGCACACTCTGGTTCTGACATCCCTTTCCATCTTAAACCAGGTCTGAGTTAGGTCAACTGAAAACTAGCTTTAACTTATTACTGACATGTGTAAGTGAACTGGTCCATTTTGGACCCTTTACAGCTATGACCTATGCCATAAGGGCAAATGTAGATACTTTAGTGAAGGAAATTAACCAGTATGTTTTGGACAGATGGGAGAAAATAGCAGTATGTGCAAAAACCCTACGAGGAAAAAGGAACAACACGCAAAACTACACACAACAACCAAAAGTCAAGATTAAAAATTGGAGCTAGGATGAAGAGGTCATAACATTAATCTACCATGCTGACCCGATGATATGGCAAGTATCCTATTGATGAATACAAACCCCCTACTTACTGCAGGAATGGCGAATAAGTGAATAGAGATCCCCAACAGAAATATTAGTGGTGTAAAAAGCACAGTGGATACAAATGGAGACCCTATCCTCTTACAAAGCTAGGAAGGGGTCAATGTTACAATATGCCCTTACAAAGCTAGCAAGGGAGCAATGTTACAATACCCCCCTTACAAAGTCAGCAAGGGGGTAATGTTACAATACCCCCTTACAAAGCTAGCAAGGGGCAATGTTACAAATCACATGCTCCCACAGTTTGATAACCAGTGGAAGAAGCGCTGATGCCTTAGGACTGGGGTCTGTAACTTGTGGCTCTGGAGCCACATGTGGCTCTTCCGCCTCTTTCCAGTGGCTCCCTGTAGCTTTTAAAAAAATGGCCACACAACACACACACACAGAGCAATCGAGCAATGGACTTTAAATATTGCTCTTATAAACTCAGAACTTGCTAGAATAACATGTTTTCTGTTGCCATGCATTCCACACACACAGGGCAATCCCTGGTAGCAGCAGCATCTCCTGAAAGATTTCCATACCTCTCAAAGTCTTACCACCCACAAATAAAGGGGAACAAAGGAACAAAAATAGGCATGGACTTTAAATATTGCTCTTATAAATTTAGAAACTTGCTAGAATAATATGGTTTCTGTTAACATGCATTTTCCAGACAGACACACAGAGTTACCTCTCAGCTGTGCAGATTTTCGCCTCATATTTTTGGTCTGTTTCTAATAAAATTGTGGTTTTCTCGCAAATCATTGAGGGCTGAAGTCATAAAAAATAGGCATTTGAGTTTCAGACTTCATACCCTTCAGAAAATTCATGCTAATGGAAAATATGTTATTCTATCAACTTTCTAAGTGTGTAAGCGCACAATTTAAAAAGTGTCCCTATTTTTGGGCCTTTGTTCCCAACTATTTATGGCTTTGTCCAGATTTCTTGTTCTAAGAGGTTGAGAGATCTCACACACACACACACACACACACACACACACACACACACACACACACACACACACACACACACACAGCGAATGAACAATCCCAACAAAGGGTCAAAAGTAGGGATGGATTTAAAATATTGCTCTTATAAACTTAGTTATTTTATATTTAGAACAATAACTACATATATATATATATATATATATATATATATATGTGCTGTGTTATCTTCATTTTAGGGGTCAAATAGGTTTTGTGGCTCCCTATGAATTTTATTTGGTGGGAGGGGGGCCAAAATGTCTCTTTTGATAGTGAAAGTTGCAGACCCCTGCCTCAGGACAATCTATGTTCTGCAAGGGAGTTTTACTTTCTCTGCCACCTGAAGTTGTCTGGCCTGTCAATATACGCTTATATCTCAGGCAGACTTAGTTCAGTTCAACTCACTTGATAAACCTATGCTGAGGCTTAGTACAGAGGAAAAATTTAACATTAGCATAAAATTTTACAAGATTAGATAAAAAAAAATGAATATATTTCATTCAAAGAACAAAAACACTGGTCTCAATAAATATAAATGATCAAAACTTAACCAGTACTTGAAATAAGCTTTATGAAATAGCTTATGTTTTAAGGGACCTCCTCAAAAATTCCACATTGGCTCCAGGCAAGGTAGGGGGATTACAAATGTCATAAGCTTGAAATCAAAAGAACTGGATGCAGACTGCTGCAGTTCATAATTCCATTGTACTCGACCCTCATCAGACCAATAACCGACTACAAAGCACCCATTTGTATGTACCTAACCAGACATCTGCAACAGCTGGAGCAACCCCAGAGGTTTCTCACCAGGAAGGTAAAGGGTATAGACAAGGGTACAGACAAGTCCTAAACAGAAAGATTGAAAGCCCCATCACTGTATTCTGTTTCCTACAGACTAAGGGGCAATCCGTGTCTGGCCTACAGGGCAGTCTCTGATCTGGCCCTGATGGAAATGTTACACATTCGTAAATAAAATGTATGAGGGCTACTCATTCCAGAGATCTTAGCCTAGCTGCTGACAAAGTGTGTTGGAGAGAGAGATGTTTCTCAGAGACTATCCCTTCTCTGGAACAAGCTTCTCATTTACATGAAGCAAAGCCCTTCCCTGACATTCTGCAACAGCAACCTAGATCAAAGGAGGGGTAATTGTAAATTTACTCCTTGGGGTAGCATCCATCCATCCTCAGCCCCTCCTCTTCCCATTTTTTTTGCACGTCCCTTATTTTACTTTATTTACTTATTTAACATTTGTTTACTGGGAATGTCCAACTAGACACAGCCTATTTTCACTGCAGGCCTGGGGAGAAACTCTCCAGGCGCATGTCTTTGGAATGTGGGAGGAAACCAGAGCACCCGGAGGAAACCCACACAAACTCTGCACAGAAGGCACCCCAGCCGAGAATCGAACAGGAGAACCTCTTACTGTGAGGTGACAACATTAACCGCTGCTTAGTCACTTGAATGCATACACATAGTTTTGTCTATGTAATTAGTCTGAACTGCTGTATGTCTTGTTTGTGAAATGTTTTGCATCGCTCCCAGGCCGAGCTTGAAATTGGTCAGTACTGACCAGTGAACTATCCTAGTAAACAAATATAAACAACAAACAACTGCCGTAAATTCCTGGATATAAATTCTGCATTTAAGCTACACAGTAGAGCAGAAATGTAAAACTTCAGTTTGGAGATGACAATTTTTCATTTACTTTTTTACTTTAAAATTACTGTCCATGATGCAATCCTGCGCCTTGAGGCTAGGAACAGGGGATTTAGAAGAACGAGAAGGTACATGCCCAGACCTAAGCAATACTAGCCCAAGGGTCAATCTCCAGCACAGTTTGCACATGGCATTTCTAAGTCTTAGCTCAACAGTAAAATATGGTGGTATTAGTAAATATAATGTCCTTGTTCTATAAGCATCTTCCTACTACATATTTCCAAATTAAATAAGATGGTACTCTGCGTGCCTGGGTGGAGGGTCACTGTAAAATAAGGTTTCCTGGAATAAATGTACAAGTTTATCCCTAACTAGACAACAAAACAAGAAGTGAACATAGCCCATTACATGATCTTTTCTTGTACACTGAGCAAACAGGGCCTCAATGTCTCCCACTGGCACAAGTTATTTCCTTATCAGCAAAAAAACCCCGTGACAAGAGCTGAGACAATCAGCATGTTCTGCTTTTTCCATAGTATAGAATAAGTCAGAATTAAGTTCCCATGCATTTGAAACTAAATCATAAACATATGTCCTGGCAAACTTTTCATGTACTGTTTATAAGATACTGAGTCTATATGTTTACTAAATCAGCTTATCACCCTCTTATTCCAAAATAGGTCAGAGGAACATTAAAATAAACACTGACTATTTATTTCTAATTAAAGGAATCCAAAAACAATGGTTGTATGTTCAAGCCTCTGCCACAGGGAAGTGTAAAATGTAGCCTTTTACCCACAAAGATGCTGGCCGTCATCCATGGGAAGTGGAGCTTAAAGAGCCCATGAAGTAACATGTTTAACGTACAGTAGCTTTAATACCAGCAACACTCATCAGAAACGCATTTCTGTCCTTGAAAAGATGAACAAAAATGCCACACAGAGCTACTGGATGCAGCCACAGAAGAGAAAGACATTCACACCATTATCGCTTAGCAGACAGAAATGCAGTTAAAGAAGGAACAGTTACTGCACAAACCCCAGTCGAGCTATTCAGAATGCCTGGCTGCTCTAACACGAATTACAATAATCAGATGTGTATAACAAGGAAAGTATGCACAAGACCTGCTGAGACAGAATTTCCAAGCACTGTGCTTTCCCAAAAATAAAGCAGTATAACACTAACTTTAAGACCATATACAGGATATGACCATATGAAATACAAGGCAACCATATACAGGATATGACCATATGAAATACAAGGCAACCATATACAGGATATGACCATATGAAATACAAGGCAACCATATACAGGATATGACCATATGAAATACAAGGCAAATGAGCCATAACACCATGTCTACCTTGCCAGCACCCACCCTTAGGACGAGCCTCCCTTTTCAACAATGGCCAGGCCAGTCATAGCAGGGATGAATTTATGAACACCCAATTATGATGTATTCCCTGCCCTTGCATACAACACTCACTAACACCCAGTTATGATATGTTCCACGGCCTTGTATACAACACTAACACCCAGTTATGATACGTTCCATGGCCCTGCATATGACACTCAGACTGATGAGTGTTTCGCAAGGGCTGTGGTGGAGTGACGTCACAATAGCTGGATGTCACTCCAAGACAAAGCCTGTTGCCAAGCTCAGGTTGAGGAGTGGATCCACTAATGCTTGTTTAGTGCTGTTAGACAGACAGCTGGATATGCTGTCAGGCCCCATGGATGAGGTATTCCTCATGTTGGAGTACCTTCACTACATGCTCTTTAATGATGAAGACTGCTGGCATTATTCCATCAGGGATACGGTGGTCTGCGATAGATATCTGTGAGGGGAAGCTGGCACTAAATTTTCTGCCAGTACGTTGGCAATATCCACTAGATCAGAGAAGTTAGTACCATTATGGATAAGCTTGGAGCAATGCTGGGTGTCATTTCATTTTTCTGACATAACCAGAGTAGTCGTCTTTGGCATCTATACTTAACCTGAATTCATGAGATGGCTTTGTTTTCTTATGTCCATTTTTAGTTCTTTATCTAGATGTTTCATGTATTTCTGAACTTGAGGGTCATTCATTCTATACAAGTTTAGGAGTTTCTTACTTGAGATTCTGTAATATTTATTTTTGACAGTTTAATTTCTCAAAGTCTTTTGGGTTTCTAATACCATAATGGTAATGAACCCCATTCCTAAGTTAAAGTACGATTAAAGTTCATAAAATTACTATGATTTCAATATTTGATGTTAACCAAAAGTGCTCTTCGCAGTACCCGCAATGTACCCAGAACTGACGCCTCCTGGAATTCATATGGCAGTACACGTATTGGTAGCATATCTAAATATGACTGTAAATTGTTTTTTATGAGACCCATTACTCTTACTACTATTGGAACTGTTAGGTTATTTTTTCTTCCACATTGCTCTCATTTCTGCCTGAAAACACTGGCATTTTAAGACCTTGTATTTCTCTCTCTATGTAGGACACTATAGTCACTGGATGTAACAATTTCAATGATCAGTGCTACATTTGCTTCTTTTCATGGACTACTACATCTGGTTTTCTCCCATCTATTTGTGAACTGTTTTCTTCTGCCAATTTGGACATTCTGGTGAAGAGGATAACCAGTCTGTGGTCTGGCTTGATGAGTGAGGGGATACTTTGGGGGACAGTACATAAAGACATTGTTTGCTAGGATCACGTAAAACAATCTGTGCACTGTAATGGGTTCTTTAATAATCTTTTCCAAGAATTTTTTGTTTATAAAACCTACAAATCTTTGTGAATATCTTACATTGGTGGCATAGGTCTCCCCAGTTAATAATTTGGTAGTTAAAATCATCCAAGTTCAGTGTTCCTCCTTATGAGTAGTTTATTCTGAATATTTAAGAATGTTGTATGATTTTTTTAGAAGACAGGGGAGGATGTCTAGCAAGTTAGGAAATGACAGCTGATCTTAATTAGCATGACTTGAATCTCTCTAAGCTCTGCTTGAGGTAATGTCATCACCAATAAATACAGATATGCCACCAGTTTCCATCAGGTGTGCACAAGTGGTAAGCACACACCCGTTTGGTGAACACGAGTGGTAAGCACACACCCATTTGGTGAACACGAGTGGTAAGCACACACCCGTTTGGTGAACACGAGTGGTAAGCACACACCCGTTTGGTGAACACGAGTGGTAAGCACACACCCGTTTGGTGAACACGAGTGGTAAGCACACACCCGTTTGGTGAACACGAGTGGTAAGCACACACCCGTTTGGTGTACACGAGTGGTAAGCACACACCCGTTTGGTGTACACGAGTGGTAAGCACACACCCGTTTGGTGTACACGAGTGGTAAGCACACACCCGTTTGGTGTACACGAGTGGTAAGCACACACCCGTTTGGTGTACACGAGTGGTAAGCACACACCGTTTGGTGTACACGAGTGGTAAGCACACACCCGTTTGGTGTACACGAGTGGTAAGCACACACCCGTTTGGTGTACACGAGTGGCAAGCACACACCCGTTTCCATCAGGTGTACACGAGTGGTAAGCACACACCAGTTTCCATCAGGTGTGCAAAAGTGGTAAGCACACACCAGTTTCCTTCATGTGTGCACGAGTGGCAAGCACACACCAGTTTCCATCAAGTATACATGAGTGATAAACACAATTCACAGGTACTGAGCGACTGCCCTCTTGGCACCTAAATGAGGTTTCTGCAATAACACACATTCTCCAAATGCAAGAGGGCCTCAAGGTCTGACACTTTGTTTAGACTTGCAGCAATAAGTACAGCAACCTTGACATGGTCTAATGGTTGATTTGTTTTTGCAGCTAAGTCAGCATGGTCATCAGGTGGACCTAGCCTAAGAAAATCACAATGGGGGCTACAAAAGTTTTCACCAGTATATGGAAACCTTGGAATAAAGTCAGTTATTTCTTTATTCCACAGCATCATTTTTTGTGGTAGGATTTCATTCAATACCAACATCTTTCCTGCATTTGTGCCAGGTATGGATAGCACTGTCATGTCTCTCTCTGGGTTATCTCAACATGGGTCATCACTATGACATATTCATTTGCCTGGTCTGAGGGTCCTAAGGACCCTTACAGCATAAATTATCTGTATACACGACAGGTCATTGTCACCCCATTTTTGTCGAGCCTCATGAGTGCAGAAAATCCATCTGCTTGATGATGGAACCACCAATCAGTAGTACATTTGTCTGTGTTTGAAGACTGCTTAGGTGTAATTTGTCTAGAATATGCTTTTTCCTGACGAGACAGCTGTCTCGTCACTAACTGGTGCTGCACACTCCTTACTTTATATGCTGGGCTTTGCACCTACTTTTCTGTTGCAACTTAAGCACATTTTTTAGTGCTTCAGCTCATGACAATTTAGTTCATAGGTAGGTACTAGGATATTGGCCCTAGGACCTATATAAGCCTAGCCAAAAAGGTACCCTGGCTTTCACCACCCAATAAAATTATTTTCATGTGCCCCTGTCCAACAGAGCCACAGAAGTGACCCTTGGGGTGAATTTCCTATTTCCCATCCAATCATCAAAATTTTTCTTGAAGAGTGCTGAGGAGGAGCTTTGTTTGATATAAATAGGTAGTTTATTACAGAGTTTGGGAAGTCTGTGGGACAGGAATCTCTCCCTCATATGTGGATTGTGTTGTACTTGAGCGATGATCACAGGATGGCTTTGATTGTGGGTGAGGGGCCTTTAAGTTTACAAGTACTCACTAGTACTCACTAATACTCACCAACAGACAGGGATGAGCCAAGTAAAAAAATGTCTGGGCATCAGGCAGTACCTACTTAACCTCAGTAAAGCACGTGCTATGAGGCTGTCAGCAGAGGGTAAACAAGATCACAGCCTTTCCACTATAACAAGGGTGCAAAGTGTGTCAAGGAATAAGACAATATAATAGTGTTTTGGTTCCTGTGTTAAATTATTTGCTCAAGATAAATAGTAAGTTACTGAACGGTCTTCTTCAAACCAGCTCTGGAGCCGTAAGATCCAGAGTTACAACCAGTTTGTACAAAAATGCACCTCCACCAGCTCTGTAGCCGTAAAATCCAGAGTTTCAACCAGTTTGTACAAAAATGCACCTCCACCAGCTCTGTAGCTGTAAGATTCAGAGTTACAACCAGTTTGTACAAAAATGCACCTCCACCAGCTCTGTAGCTGTAAGATTCAGAGTTACAACCAGTTTGTACAAAAATGCACCTCCACCAGCTCTGTAGCTGTAAGATCCAGAGTTACAACCAGTTTGTACAAAAATGCACCTCCACCAGCTCTGTAGCTGTAAGATTCAGAGTTACAACCAGTTTGTACAAAAATGCACCTCCACCAGCTCTGTAGCTGTAAGATTCAGAGTTACAACCAGTTTGTACAAAAATGCACCTCCACCAGCTCTGTAGCTGTAAGATTCAGAGTTACAACCAGTTTGTACAAAATGCACCTCCACCAGCTCTGTAGCTGTAAGATTCAGAGTTACAACCAGTTTGTACAAAATGCACCTCCACCAGCTCTGTAGCTGTAAGATTCAGAGTTACAACCAGTTTGTACAAAAATGCACCTCCACCAGCTCTGTAGCTGTAAGATTCAGAGTTACAACCAGTTTGTACAAAAATGCACCTCCACCAGCTCTGTAGCTGTAAGATCCAGAGTTACAACCAGTTTGTACAAAAATGCACCTCCACCAGCTCTGTAGCTGTAAGATTCAGAGTTACAACCAGTTTGTACAAAAATGCACCTCCACCAGCTCTGTAGCTGTAAGATTCAGAGTTACAACCAGTTTGTACAAAAATGCACCTCCACCAGCTCTGTAGCTGTAAGATCCAGAGTTACAACCAGTTTGTACAAAAATGCACCTCCACCAGCTCTGTAGCTGTAAGATCCAGAGTTACAACCAGTTTGTACAAAAATGCACCTCCACCAGCTCTGTAGCTGTAAGATCCAGAGTTACAACCAGTTTGTACAAACATGCACCTCCACCAGCTCTGTAGCTGTAAGATCCAGAGTTACAACCAGTCTGTACAAAAATGCACCTCCACCAGCTCTGTAGCTGTAAGATCCAGAGTTACAACCAGTCTGTACAAAAATGCACCTCCACCAGCTCTGTAGCTGTAAGATCCAGAGTTACAACCAGTCTGTACAAAAATGCACCTCCACCAGCTCTGTAGCTGTAAGATCCAGAGTTACAACCAGTTTGTACAAAAATGCACCTCCACCAGCTCTGTAGCTGTAAGATCCAGAGTTACAACCAGTCTGTACAAAATGCACCTCCACCAGCTCTGTAGCTGTAAGATCCAGAGTTACAACCAGTCTGTACAAAAATGCACCTCCACCAGCTCTGTAGCTGTAAGATCCAGAGTTACAACCAGTTTGTACAAAAATGCACCTCCACCAGCTCTGTAGCTGTAAGATCCAGAGTTACAACCAGTTTGTACAAAAATGCACCTCCACCAGCTCTGTAGCTGTAAGATCCAGAGTTACAACCAGTTTGTACAAAAATGCACCTCCACCAGCTCTGTAGCTGTAAGATCCAGAGTTACAACCAGTTTGTACAAAAATGCACCTCCACCAGCTCTGTAGCTGTAAGATCCAGAGTTACAACCAGTTTGTACAAAAATGCACCTCCACCAGCTCTGTAGCTGTAAGATCCAGAGTTACAACCAGTTTGTACAAAATGCACCTCCACCAGCTCTGTAGCTGTAAGATTCAGAGTTACAACCAGTTTGTACAAAAATGCACCTCCACCAGCTCTGTAGCTGTAAGATCCAGAGTTACAACCAGTTTGTACAAAAATGCACCTCCACCAGCTCTGTAGCTGTAAGATCCAGAGTTACAACCAGTTTGTACAAAATGCACGTCCACCAGCTCTGTAGCTGTAAGATCCAGAGTTACAACCAGTTTGTACAAAAATGCACCTCCACCAGCTCTGTAGCTGTAAGATCCAGAGTTACAACCAGTCTGTACAAAAATGCACCTCCACCAGCTCTGTAGCTGTAAGATCCAGAGTTACAACCAGTCTGTACAAAAATGCACCTCCACCAGCTCTGTAGCTGTAAGATCCAGAGTTACAACCAGTTTGTACAAAAATGCACCTCCACCAGCTCTGTAGCTGTAAGATCCAGAGTTACAACCAGTTTGTACAAAAATGCACCTCCACCAGCTCTGTAGCT
This sequence comes from Protopterus annectens, assembly GCF_019279795.1. NCBI lineage: Eukaryota > Metazoa > Chordata > Ceratodontiformes > Protopteridae > Protopterus > Protopterus annectens. The sequence continues at coordinate 307,609,330 of NC_056744.1, forward strand.
GTAAGATTCAGAGTTACAACCAGTTTGTACAAAAATGCACCTCCACCAGCTCTGTAGCTGTAAGATTCAGAGTTACAACCAGTTTGTACAAAAATGCACCTCCACCAGCTCTGTAGCTGTAAGATTCAGAGAGTTACAACCAGTTTGTACAAAAATGCACCTCCACCAGCTCTGTAGCTGTAAGATTCAGAGTTACAACCAGTTTGTACAAAAATGCACCTCCACCAGCTCTGTAGCTGTAAGATTCAGAGTTACAACCAGTTTGTACAAAAATGCACCTCCACCAGCTCTGTAGCTGTAAGATCCAGAGTTACAACCAGTTTGTACAAAAATGCACCTCCACCAGCTCTGTAGCTGTAAGATCCAGAGTTACAACTAGTTTGTACAAAAATGCACCTCCACCAGCTCTGTAGCTGTAAGATCCAGAGTTACAACCAGTTTGTACAAAAATGCACCTCCACCAGCTCTGTAGCTGTAAGATCCAGAGTTACAACCAGTTTGTACAAAAATGCACCTCCACCAGCTCTGTAGATGTAAGATCCAGAGTTACAACCAGTTTGTACAAAAATGCACCTCCACCAGCTCTGTAGCTGTAAGATTCAGAGTTACAACCAGTTTGTACAAAATGCACCTCCACCAGCTCTGTAGCTGTAAGATTCAGAGTTACAACCAGTTTGTACAAAATGCACCTCCACCAGCTCTGTAGCTGTAAGATCCAGAGTTACAACCAGTTTGTAAAAAAATGCACCTCCACCAGCTCTGTAGCTGTAAGATCCAGAGTTACAACCAGTTTGTACAAAAATGCACCTCCACCAGCTCTGTAGCTGTAAGATTCAGAGAGTTACAACCAGTTTGTACAAAAATGCACCTCCACCAGCTCTGTAGCTGTAAGATTCAGAGTTACAACCAGTTTGTACAAAAATGCACCTCCACCAGCTCTGTAGCTGTAAGATCCAGAGTTACAACCAGTTTGTACAAAAATGCACCTCCACCAGCTCTGTAGCTGTAAGATCCAGAGAGTTACAACCAGTTTGTACAAAAATGCACCTCCACCAGCTCTGTAGCTGTAAGATTCAGAGTTACAACCAGTTTGTACAAAAATGCACCTCCACCAGCTCTGTAGCTGTAAGATTCAGAGAGTTACAACCAGTTTGTACAAAAATGCACCTCCACCAGCTCTGTAGCTGTAAGATTCAGAGTTACAACCAGTTTGTACAAAAATGCACCTCCACCAGCTCTGTAGCTGTAAGATTCAGAGTTACAACCAGTTTGTACAAAAATGCACCTCCACCAGCTCTGTAGCTGTAAGATCCAGAGTTACAACCAATTTGTACAAAAATGCACCTCCACCAGCTCTGTAGCTGTAAGATCCAGAGTTACAACTAGTTTGTACAAAAATGCACCTCCACCAGCTCTGTAGCTGTAAGATCCAGAGTTACAACCAGTTTGTACAAAAATGCACCTCCACCAGCTCTGTAGCTGTAAGATCCAGAGTTACAACCAGTTTGTACAAAAATGCACCTCCACCAGCTCTGTAGCTGTAAGATTCAGAGTTACAACCAGTTTGTACAAAAATGCACCTCCACCAGCTCTGTAGCTGTAGGATCCAGAGTTACAACCAGTTTGTACAAAAATGCACCTCCACCAGCTCTGTAGCTGTAAGATCCAGAGTTACAACCAGTTTGTACAAAAATGCACCTCCACCAGCTCTGTAGCTGTAAGATTCAGAGTTACAACCAGTTTGTACAAAAATGCACCTCCACCAGCTCTGTAGCTGTAAGATTCAGAGAGTTACAACCAGTTTGTACAAAAATGCACCTCCACCAGCTCTGTAGCTGTAAGATTCAGAGAGTTACAACCAGTTTGTACAAAAATGCACCTCCACCAGCTCTGTAGCTGTAAGATTCAGAGTTACAACCAGTTTGTACAAAAATGCACCTCCACCAGCTCTGTAGCTGTAAGATTCAGAGAGTTACAACCAGTTTGTACAAAAATGCACCTCCACCAGCTCTGTAGCTGTAAGATCCAGAGTTACAACCAGTTTGTACAAAAATGCACCTCCACCAGCTCTGTAGCTGTAAGATTCAGAGTTACAACCAGTTTGTACAAAAATGCACCTCCAACACACACTATACCAATTTATAATGCAAACCTCAACATTTTGCATCAGGGATTTATCTAGTTTCACGTTAATCATCTATTATTCTTGTACATCGGGGGATCTACCTAGTTGCATGTTAATTACTCACTTTGTTAATGGTTAAGTGAACCACTACTACAGACTGACCATTTTTAGCCCAAAGGGAAATCAAGAAACAATAGAACAGTTTTTTGGGGGATTAACACAATGGTAGATATTTGAGATCACCGCTGTAGTCTTAACTTTTGGGAAGGTTCCCACAGGCAGCAAATCATGTCAGGAAGCTGGCTGTTTTCTGGGGCAGGCTATAGGAGACCCTGCTAAAGAATGTTGAAAGCCACCCCATCAATACACTAAACATACTAGTCATTGGAGACTTATTTGTGAGACACACCAGTGTCTCCTCACCAGGCTCGACAAGGAGAAGATCGGTCTGTTTTCTGTCAGGTGCCAGAATCCGCCGCAACACTCATCCATTTAAATCACTCCATAACAGGTACAAGTATGACTCAGTCACTGTCCATTTTGGTGTGAATGACTCGAGATGTACCTCCCTGGACTATATGAAAAGAGATATGACTGAGCTATCAGAGTATGTGCCCCAGGCAGGTATGGCCCTAGCCCTAAGCAGCATCCTACCTTCACCAAGAATGATACCTCGATACCAATAAATATTACTGACTTCAACAACTGGCTTAATATCTGGTGACATTCCAAGGGGATCCATTATCTGTCTGCCTGGGATGACATGGCTGACAGGCCTTGATGCTTTGCCAGAAATTACCTCCACTTGTCACCCCTAGGATTCCAGATTCGGGCCAAGGCTCTTGCCTAAAAAAGGCACAGCGGGGGAGGCAATGTCCCAAAGACAAATCTTCCAATATAAAAGATCTGTCAAAAAGCAAATTGGAGGTCATGCTGCTTAACACTAGGAGCCTTAAGCTGAAAATGCACTCACCGGAGGCTCCCCTCGCACTGGAAGATGCTGACATCTGTGAAGTAACAGAAACTTGGTTCAAGGCTTTGGACAGCATCCCTGCCTTACCAGGCTATACCTCATTCCACACATTCCGACCCCACAATGAGGTCGGGAAGACTAAGGGTGGTGGAGTCTATCTTCATTAAATACAAGCACACCTCCAGACTGGTCTGCCAGTATGATGCACTAGAGCTACTCCAGGTGCAACTGACAATTGGCAAGACACCCATCCAAGCTATAACCAGCTATAGACCCCCCCCCTTCCATGACTCACGACACTCACTCCTCCTACCTGGACCTATTTGCCTCCAAAGTACCCCCTAACACCCTGATCCTTGGTGACCAACTACCCCACCATAGACTGGGTGAACTATTCCTGCACTAATGCACTCACCCAACAATTACTTGACTTCATCAATTCTAACACACTAGACCAGCTCGTCTCATCCCCCACAAGGGGAGATAACATTTTTTGACTTGGTTCTCACCAACATCGGTGACCACTGCACCACCCCCATAGTAAGTTCTTCCCTGGTGAGTTCAGATCATTGGTCTGTCTCATTCGAAGTTTCTATCCTGCCCCTCCCACCACCACCACCACCGTAACCAGGCTAAAAAACTTCTCAAAAGCTGACTACAACCTTCTAAGGGAGGGTATCAGTAGCTGCACACCACCACCTCCTCAGAGAATGCAGACAACTATGCTGAACAGTATGGCAATACAGTATACAAGCAGCTGTACAACTGCATGGACTCAGCCATACCCAACAGAACTAAAACCTGCTCCTCAAGGAAATGCAAACCTATCTGGTGGGCATCCTCTATCAACAGGCTTTACAACAAAAGGAAGAAACTGTTGTCCAAGGGTAAAAAGGAACAAATTCCCAACTGGAAAAACTCCCTCCTTAGCCTCAACAAGCAAATTAGATCACTAGTGAAAACCTCCAAAGCCAATTATGAATCGAACCTAGCATCCGAAACAAAGGGAAACCACCAAGATTTCTTCAGTTATATCAGGGACCTCCATGGCGAAAGCCCAGGTTTGTTCTGTATTAGTTCATAACAGTACCACTTATACTGCCCCCTGTTGACTTATCCAACCTGCTAGCAGATAGGTAGAGTGCAAACTTCATCCCCCTGTCCCCTCTCAAAGGCCTGCATGACAACCCCGATACTTGTCCCGCACCTCACATCACTGTAGATCAAGTATTAAAGGCCCTATCCAAGGCAAAGAACACAGCTTCCCTGGGACCTGATAGTATCCCAGGCTGTATTCTGCACCATCTCCAGCAAGAACTATCCTCTCCACTAAGCACCCTATTCAACCACAATATAAGTACAGGCTTCATTCCAGCAGAGTGGAGAACAACCATTGTCATCCCCTTGCACAAAGATGGTGCCACTACTGACCCTGGAAACAATCTTCCCATTAGCTTGACAAGTCTGATCTGTAAAGCCATGGAGTGTATCATTATGGACCTCAAACAAGGACATAAGCAATCTCCAAGCACTTGACCCCACTCAGTTCAGATCAGTCAAGGGTAGAGATCTTACCTGCTGAACATGGTTGACCTTTTTGAGACCGTCACCAAGGCCTTGGATGAGGGAAAGTCAGTACATGCAGCTTACCTTGACTTGGCCAAAGCCTTTGACACAATCCCCTACCCGGGCATTAAAAAGCTAGCACAACTTGGCGTAAATCCCTGTCATCAGGTGGGTGGCCAACTATCTCACCGAAGGACCCACAAGGTCAAAACAGGTGCCTCCACCCGTGACAGCAGACCTATCACTAGTGGTGTTCCCCAGGGATCTGTCCTGGGACCCCTACTCTTTCACATTTACTTCTCAGAGGTCCAGGCAAAGACAAAAAGCCTGTGGCTGACCACGTTTGTGGATGACTGTAAGTTGGGTCCTGTCATTAATTCCCCAAATGTTAAACTACAAGAGGGTCTCACAGCAACAAATGACTGATGGCAAAGTCATCGCCTTAATTAAATGCAAAAAAATGTATTATCATACCATTCAGTAAAAATACAGCACCTGCTGACTACCACATCAATGGCAACCCCCTAAGCACACAACCTGTGATAAGAGACCTGGATACACAGGTTGACAACAATCTCACATTCGACAATCATGTGGCAGCAGTGGTCAGAAAAGTCTTTTACTTGGCTCATCTCATAAGTAAAGGGATTGCATCCAGAAAATGTATTCCTCCCTCATTAGGCCAATAATTGAGTACAACACCCCGTTTGGTATGTACCTCTCCAAATACCTGCACCAGCTGGAAAGGCCACAGAAACACCTCACAAAGGGAATCCATAGCCTCCAACACCTGTCCTAATGTGGACAGGCTCAAATCACTATCACTCTACTCAGTATCATACAGATTGCTCAGAGACAACCTGTGTCTCACCTACAAGGCAATTTCGGACCCTGCCCTACTAGAGATGCTCTATATCTGTAAGTCTAACTCCTTGTATATTACCTGATCGAAAGGCCTAAATCTAATATACAGCATTAACAAAACCTGCGTGAGAGAGAGGTCTATCTCCCAGAGGTTGGCCCATCTCTGGAATAGACTTCCCATACAGGTCAAACAGAGTACGTCACTGACCCTCTTCAAGCTCAACCTTAATGAGTGGATTGGAAACCACAAATTTGTCCCAGGGGTTCCACCCATGTCCCTCATCGACAGGGGTGACAGGTGCTGACTGAGGTTTCTTTTTTGGGGACAAACTCTTGGTTAGGCTTGTAATGGCTCCATGGCCATTAGCCTAGTAACCTCCTATGATCCTACAGAGTACAGAGTGACCATTTCCAGAATGGCATGACTATCACGGCACAGCGGCAGTAGTGGCATTGGTAGAATGTGCCTGATGTGGCCTTGTAAGGTCTTCCCATGAAGAGAAGAGAAAAATGTAATGCAATGAGATAGCCATCTAGAGATGGTTTAAGGACTTGTTCCCCACTTTATCTGCAAATGGAACAAAGCTTCTCGGTCATTTTCAGGTCCTTGGTTCTATGTATGTAATAGCTAACTTGCCTGTAAACATCTTTCTTCTCCATATGTGAAGGTTCAATGCTGGAGTAAACGTACCTGTGCCTGGTGTCAGATTAGGTCCTTTTGGATCCCACTCTTAGGGGTGCTGGTAGGGGTCCACCTACTGTATTCAGTCCCTTGCGGCTCTGGGTCACTGGGTGCTCATGTTTAAAGCTGCCTTCTCTCTGTTCTAGGAGAAATTGTGGTTATCTGGTCTGCCTAGAGCTCAGATAAAGAAGAATCATGCTCCGGTCATTTGAATTTAAACAGCCTTTATTCAGCAGATGAGCACTGCTTAGAAGACTGAGAACCTAGTCAAGTCGTGCCTTTTTGTTGCCAAAAAAGTGGACTGATCTAAAGGCAGTTACCTCCCATGACCTCATGGTGGGTGTTTGTGGGTGTATTTACATGTTCTTGGTTAATCCATGATGTGATGGTGGGTGCCACCCTGTGCATGTGTGGGTGGGTTTCACTGTATAGTTGGTTCCCTTGGCAGAAATGCTATTGCACATCATGCTACCGCTGTTTCCGTTTCCTTGTACATTCCTATAAAGTCACATTCTATTCATTATCAATGATTTAATATGATCTCAAGTCAAAGGTGCAAAACAGAGGAAGCTGCTGGTTTACTCTGGAAGCAAAAAGGTCTACTTGTAGTTTGCCCCACTGGTGCTGGTTTTGAAGACCTGTCTACTCAAGGTCCATTTGTGAGGGTCCTCCAGGGACCTGCTTAAGGAGTCCGAAAGCGCAGTTTCCGGGGAGGAAATGTATGTGGGCCTCAATCATGTTCATTTGAATGGCTAGGTGCCATGGCTATTGTGCTAGCACGCAAAGTGTTTAAGAGCGTATGTCCCCCCATTTATTTAAATACCACATAACTGTGGTGCTGTCGGTTTACACCAAGAGTGCACCTGGTTTCCATAGGTGAGAAGATCTGCACAGTTTTTAGGAGAGCTCTCATTTCTTTTAAGGTGATGTCCTCCTTCAGGAGCGGAGAAGTTCATTTCCTCTATACTCAGTGAGATCCTGGCCATGCCTTTCATGCTGTCTGAGGCAGATGTGCAGAGAACTTGGGTGGAAGGGTGCTGGGAAGAAAGGAGGACCCAGGTTAAGTGTGACCTGTTTCTCCCAGCAGAGTAGCTCCTTTTCAAGGCAGAATAGGTGAGTGATCAAGATATTCAGGGGATGTGAATGTTGAGAACATAAACTTCAGGTACCACTGAATTTTTCTCATGTGTAGCCTAGCCAGAGGAAGCACTGGAATAGTAGACTCAAAACCCTGTGGATCTCTTTTGCTGGGCAGTGACACACCAAGTGGATGTGTTGGAAGAAGCTGGTCAGACCGTGAACCTTTTCCTGTGGAAGAAAGGCATGAATTGTGTGAGTGTCTACCCTGCAACCCAGAAAAACTAGGTCCTGAGAGGGTGTGAGTTGGTACTTTTTGAAACTGATTGCTTATCCCAGTATTGTTAGGAGTTGTACCATATGTACACGTTTGAGCAGCATACCTCTCAACTGTCGAGATTTTCGCAGAATGTCCAGATTTTTGTCTCATATTTTTGGTCTTTTCCTCATACAATTTTGGGTTTCTGGCAAATCACTGGCATGTCCTTGAGGAATGAAGTCAGAAAATGACAGACATTTGAATTTCAGACTTCATGCTCCTCAAAAAGTCATGCTAATGCAAAACCTATCAGTCTATCAACTTTTTAAGTTTGTAATAGCAATATTTAAAATTTGTCCATATTTTTGAGCCTTTGTCACCCGATTATGTCTGTCCAGATTTCTTACTCTAAGAAGTTGAAAGGTATGTTGGGGAGGATGTCTCGAGACAGCTAGGATCAGTAAGTCATCCACATATTGTCCCCATGTCTCTGTAGCTAGGCACACTGTAATGACAGAGCCCATGGCAGCAACCCTGGAGGACGCATCACGATGCTGTCTGGCACTGCAGCCAGTGACCATAATGTCTGCATTTTATGCGGTCTGGCACTGCAGCCAGTGACCATAATGTCTGCATTTTATGCGGTCTGGCACTGCAGCCAGTGACCATAATGTCTGCATTTTGTGCTGTGTGGCACTGCAGCCAGTGACCATAATGTCTGCATTTTATGCTGTGTGGCACTGCAGCCAGTGACCATAATGTCTGCATTTTATGCTGTGTGGCACTGCAGCCAGTGACCATAATGTCTGCATTTTATGCTGTGTGGCACTGCAGCCAGTGACCATAATGTCTGCATTTTATGCTGTGTGGCACTGCAGCCAGTGACCATAATGTCTGCATTTTATGCTGTGTGGCACTGCAGCCAGTGACCATAATGTCTGCATTTTATGCTGTGTGGCACTGCAGCCAGTGACCATAATGTCTGCATTTTATGCTGTGTGTCACTGCAGCCAATGACCATAATGTCTGCATTTTATGCTGTGTGGCACTGCAGCCAGTGACCATAATGTCTGCATTTTATGCTGTGTGGCACTGCAGCCAGTGACCATAATGTCTGCATTTTATGCTGTGTGGCACTGCAGCCAGTGACCATAATGTCTGCATTTTATGCTGTGTGGCACTGCAGCCAGAGACCATAATGTCTGCATTTTATGCGGTCTGGCACTGCAGCCAGTGACAATAATGTCTGCATTTTATGCGGTCTGGCACTGCAGCCAGTGATCATAATGTCTGCATTTTGTGCTGTGTGGCACTGCAGCCAGTGACCATAATGTCTGCATTTTATGCTGTGTGGCACTGCAGCCAGTGACCATAATGTCTGCATTTTATGCTGTGTGGCACTGCAGCCAGTGACCATAATGTCTGCATTTTATGCTGTGTGGCACTGCAGCCAGTGACCATAATGTCTGCATTTTATGCTGTGTGGCACTGCAGCCAGTGACCATAATGTCTGCATTTTATGCTGTGTGGCACTGCAGCCAGTGACCATAATGTCTGCATTTTATGCTGTGTGGCACTGCAGCCAGTGACCATAATGTCTGCATTTTATGCTGTGTGGCACTGCAGCCAATGACCATAATGTCTGCATTTTATGCTGTGTGGCACTGCAGCCAATGACCATAATGTCTGCATTTTATGCTGTGTGGCACTGCAGCCAGTGACCATAATGTCTGCATTTTATGCTGTGTGGCACTGCAGCCAGTGACCATAATGTCTGCATTTTATGCTGTGTGGCACTGCAGCCAGTGACCGTGTCTGCATTTTATGCTGTGTGGCACTGCAGCCAGTGACCATAATGTCTGCATTTTATGCTGTGTGGCACTGCAGCCAGAGACCATAATGTCTGCATTTTATGCTGTGTGGCACTGCAGCCAGTGACCATGTCTGCATTTTATGCTGTGTGGCACTGCTGCCAGTGACCATAATGTCTGCATTTTATGATGTGTGGCACTGCAGCCAGTGACCATAATGTCTGCATTTTATGCTGTGTGGCACTGCAGCCAGTGACCATAATGTCTGCATTTTATGCTGTGTGGCACTGCAGCCAGTGACCATAATGTCTGCATTTTATGCCGTGTGGCACTGCAGCCAGAGACCATAATGTCTGCATTTTATGTTGTGTGGCACTGCAGCCAGAGACCATAATGTCTGCATTTTATGCTGTGTGGCACTGCAGACAGAGACCATAATGTCTGCATTTTATGCTGTGTGGCACTGCAGCCAATGACCATAATGTCTGCATTTTATGCTGTGTGGCACTGCAGCCAGTGACCATAATGTCTGTATTTTATGCTGTGTGGCACTGCAGCCAGTGACCATAATGTCTGCATTTTATGCTGTGTGGCACTGCAGCCAGTGACCATAATGTCTGCATTTTATGCTGTGTGGCACTGCAGCCAGTGACCATAATGTCTGCATTTTATGTTGTGTGGCACTGCAGCCAGAGACCATGTCTGCATTTTATGTTGTGTGGCACTGCAGACAGAGACCATAATGCCTGCATTTTATGCTGTGTGGCACTGCAGGCAGTGACCATAATGTCTGCATTTTATGCTGTGTGGCACTGCAGCCAGAGACCATAATGTCCACTGAATGTGAACCTGACATAACCTTTTGTAAAGACTAATACAGACTGCAAAGGCTTGGTCATTTAGGTCTGGCAGTTAATAGTGTGGAAGAAGTGCAGCCCTTTCTTCTTTTCCACCTGTTGACAGCCCTACTATCCTTGTCACTGGAAAGGACATTATCGTGAGTCACTTCACTACCCCATGTCCCAAGTGTTCTTCTCCATCCAGCTTCTTTCACTCTACAAAAAGTGAAACAAGCACATGTACTTTGTGCAGCAGCAGTAGTCAGGCTTATCATATCGCACTACCTAAAGAATCTGCACAGCTGAATTTCACCTGCAGTTAGCAAGAAGTACACAAGCAACAAATAAAGTTAAATCTATGTAAGGCAATATGCAACTTAAGTCTACTGTGCATTGTTTTGTAGTGTTGAATCTGCTGGGTGATTGGGTTGGGAGGGTGGCCTAATGGTTAAGGTGGCTGCCTTACAAACACAAGGTGCAGGGTTGAAGTCTCACAAGGGATAAATGGCTTGGCTTAAAATGGCTCGCAAGGGCAGTTAGCCTAGTACTAACCTATGAAAGGATTCCCTCACCCCCCCCACTCATTTACTCACACTCATAGGCCTTTTTACTGCTGAAGTTGAAGCTACAGTAACACTTCAGCATATTTCACTGTTAGTGCAACATATCCCTGGAAAGACATTGAAACGCCCATAAATATAAAATTAGATGATGTGACTCGAGACAAGTATTTAGACAACTGGTCTTTTGTATCCATGAACATCCTCTACCTCACTGACTGTTTCTGGTGGTATACCATCTGGGGGGGGGTTCTTCCTGCTCCCCTACCCTTCCCCCATATCCCACCCTCCCCCAGCACCTCTACTCATCCTAAGCAAACCACTTCCACTCATTCCTATGATCCAGTTACATACAGCCCTACCTTGTCCACACCCACAATTCATGCACAACTTACGTTCTTTGATTTAGCCAAACTTATCTGCTCTCCCTTATATCCATCCCCTTGAACTCACATGCCCATGACTATACTTTTTTGCATCTTACTCTACCATCACAATACAATCAGCACCTCAAACTACTTTAAATTAACTCCAGGCTTACCACCTTCTCTTCTACTATACACACAAACTAGCACTGCAGCATACTTTTACCAGTGATCAATCACATCAACCCCACCCATCCTTATCACAAACTGCAAGGTAAAACACCTAACCACATTATCAAAGCCCACTCTGAAGTCAAAACATTTCAACCTTACCTTCAGCTGCAAACATCTCACATGATAATGTTTATTTACACCTGTACTACATTCAGGCACACAAGTCCCACATTTCCTATTTTAAACTCACTATCACAGTTGACACGCTCCTCCTAAGTTGCCTAGCCGCTTTACTCCTAATTCTCAGCCTCACTACAGCTATATCTTTGCATACCCCACACAACAATACACAACAACCTCCTCTGACCCCCTCCCCAATATACAACACAGCTTCTCGCATATCTCCTCACAGCTTTTAACCTATACCCTCCCATTCTATTCAAGCCACAAACTGGCCTCCTCACCTCCTATGAAAACGCACTTGACACCAGTACCCTCACCTAGGAATAAAAAACACTTCCCATGGTACGCATTCCCCATTACCTATCGACTCAAATGTGGAAACATACATCCTAACCCTGGCCCACCTTCTAATCCCAACCACAAGAATAACCCCAAAGACTTAAACATACTTATACTTAACCTTAGAAGTATATGTAATAAAATAGCCCCACTGCATGCCCGGATTGATCAAAATAAACCTGACATACTAGCCCTTACTGAAACATGGCTACACCCCAGTGTAAAAGACCCAAATAATATTTATTTATTTTACATTTGTTGACCGGGCTAGTCTAGCTGGATACATGTCCATTTTCAGTACAGGCCCGGGGAGAAAAGCTCCAAGTAAAAACGTATACAATCTAAAAGTTGTGACATATTATAAAAACAGGAAGCGTTACAAAATTATTTTTTTTTTTAAATTATAATAGTCATAGTTATTACATATATGCAAATTTGTATGCAATAATATAAAATGGTGAGACTATGAAGGGAAGATAATAGAGGGTATAGTTTAGAAAGAAAAGTAGTAACAGGAAAAAAGTTAGTCAGGGTTGGTACAGAAGCATAGCCAGTGTTTGAGATATAGTTTTAGATTCCTTTTAAAAAGTAAAAGAGAAGTCTGTGATGTGATTTCAGATGGTAATTTGTTCCATATTTTCCCAAAGGAGTTAGAGAACAAGGATTCACCTGCAGAGTTCTTGGATTTGGCAGTTTTGATCAGCAGTTTGTTTGAGGAGCGTAGATTCTTGAGATTATTATAGGGTGTTATGAAGCTAGAAAATATAGGTGTGCTGTTGGGTTGTAGCAAGGTCTTGTGTGCTATTGTGAGCTGCTGTTAAATGAAGTTGGTTAAGAAATTCTAGCCAGTCTAGTTGTTTTAGGTTCAAACAGTGATGGGTTCTAAATGGAGAACCTGTGGCAAATCTAGCATTATTATTATAGGATATTGCTAGTTTGTTAAGGTTATTTTTTGAAAGATTGGTATATATAGGAGACGCATAGAGTAGTGGTGTGGAGATTAGGTGGGTTCTGGCTATAGCGGTTCTAGCTAGTGGTGTAAGAAAGGGTTTGATTCTATAAAGGGATCCTAATTTTTTTGTTAACTATTTTTATTGTGGTGTTAATGTGAGTATCAAAGTTGAGGTGGTTGTCAATTGTTATTCCTAAGAGTTTAGTGGTTGGGTCAGGAGAGATAAGAGTTCCATTGTTAGATGCAAGAGTGAAATGTAAAGGGGTAGACTTACGGGTTGGTGTAAAGAGTAAGAGTTTCGTTTTTTTGGGATTTGAGAGAAGGCAGCGATGTGAGAACCATTGTTCTACAGAGTTGAAAGCTTTTTGGGCAATAGACTGCAGTTCAGTTTGAGAAGTGGCCGAGCAGATAATAGTGGAGTCATCTGCATATTGAATACAAGTGGTGTGTGGAAAATGGAAAATAGGAGTGGGCCTAACATGGAGCCCTGAGGGACCCCGAGGGAGATAGGCAGGAGATTAGATAGTTTATTTTGCTAGAGAACAGCCTGCTGTCGGTTTTCTAGGTAGGATCTAAACCAGTTCACAGACATAGAATCAAGTGCAAGAGATTTTAGTATAAATAGGAGGAGTTGGTGATTAACCATGTTGAAAGCTTTAGATAAATCAATAAAGAGTGCAGAGGACAGAATATTGTTATTGCGGAATTTGTTGATACAGTTTGTGAAGGATAGCAGGGCTGTGGTGGTACTGTGGGAAGGTCTAAATCCGTGTTGACAGTTGGCGAGTAGGTTGTTATGGAGTAGGTGGTTAAGTAGTTGGTTATGGATACACTTTTCCATAATTTTTGCAAGAGGGGATAGTAGTGCTATGGGACGAAAATTAGAGAAGTCATTGGAGTTCCCACCTTTATGTAGTGGGATGATATGAGAAATTTTCCAGATGGATGGGATAAGTTCCTTCAGTTATGGATCTATTTATTAGAATGGAAATGGGATAGGCAATGGCTTTAGCTCCTTTTTGCAGGAATTCTGCTGGGAGTTTGTCAGCTGACAGGGTGGTAGGTTTTAATTTCTGGGGAAGGGAACAAATAAAGGAGGTAGATACAGGTTGTAACTTAAATGATGGGGGTGTGTTTGTAGTAGAAGTTGGCAGGTTGGAGGTATCAGGAGATATGTGGGTAGCAAGAGTTTGGATGGTGCCTGTGAAGAAGGCATTAGCTGTTTGTAAGGGCTTCTTCAGGGTTAGAGCCTTGTGGGTTAGGTGTGAAAGTTTGACCTGGGTTTAGAAGTTTGTTAATGCTAGACCAGAATTTACGAGGTTCTTTGTGGGAGGTCTGCTGTAGTTGGTGATAAAATTTCTTTTTGTCTAACAGGATGGCTTTTTTGTATTATTTCTGTTTTCCTTAAAGGTTTGGTGATCGATGGAATTCTTAGTGTTACGCCATTTTGACCAGGACTTGGATTTTTTGCCTAGTATTATTGGTGAGCCAAGGGGCAGGTTTAGCTTTATTTCTAATAGAACGTAATGGGGCATGGTGGTCGAGGATAGTTAAGAATGTAGAATTGAAGTATTCAACTGCTTCATCTAGAGGGAAAGATTTTAATGGTGACCAATTGCATTGTTTAAGTTCCATTTGGAAACGTTCTGGGTTGAATGGCTTTTTAGAGCGTACTGCTCTGAAAGTGTTAGGGAAGGTTAAGTTGGTTTTATGTCTAATAATGTAAGTTAGTGAATGGTCACTTAGGTCATTAGGAAGGGTTCCTGCTATATAGGTTTGTTGAGGGGTATTAGTAAGTATCCAGTCCAAGGTACTTTGTTGTTGAGTCTGTTAGTTCTTGTAGGGGAGTTAATACTTTGTGAGAAGCCATACAAGTTGATATGGGTGGTAGGGTTTGTACTATTGCAGGAATTCCAATCGATATTAAAGTCACCTAGGACTATGATTTCTTGTGGAAGATAGCTACCAGAGTGTACTAATGTTATTACCTGGTGGAAGATAAATACAGATGATATTTATGGCTTTATGAGCGTTGACCTGGAGTTTAGAGAGGATTATTTCAGTAATATTGTCCAAAGGAAGGTTAAGATTTGCAGTGCTGACTTACAGTTCTACTTTATAGAGCATTGCTACCCCTCCTCCCTTTTTAACTGTACGGTCCAGTCTAATGATACTGTAACCAGGTGGGGTGATTTCATTGTCTTTAATGGTAGGTTTTAGCCATGTTTCAGATAAGCATAGGATGTCAAATAGGTGGACATCTTAGGAGGGCATGGACTTGTGTGATTTTATTGCAAATACTATGTATATTAAGATGTGCTATAGAGTGAGTTGAGAGGTTTGTTAGGTAACAGGGTACAAGTATTTTGTTGATTGCAGTTTGTAGTGTTGTGTATAGTTTGGTCCAGGGTAATACCACCAAACTTTGCAATAACCAGAAGAGATGGATCTAAAAAATGGGGAGGGATGGCAGTTCTATATCCCTCTGCACAAAACATCACACCCTATACCAACAATATACCCACCTTTTCCAGTGCTGAGGTACTAATCTCCTTTTTGAACCTTAATATATCAAAAATAATTTGCATAATAGTAATACATATCCCACCAGGTAACAATATACCAGTGTTGGAAAACATTTTATCATGGACATCCCAAACAATAAACCTTGAAACAATAATCTTAGGAGATGTAAATACAGATTGGCAAACCATAGCTTCTGACTCCCCCACTAATAGTATAAATCTGTTTATTTTTTCTCAGTTTATCAATGCTCCAACAAGATGCAGCAAAGATCTTGCCTACCAATCCACCTTAGACTGGATTCTAGTATCCCATCCTGCTAACTACCCCCTCTTCTGGTACACTGCCTAGCTCCCTGAGTGATCATCAGCCAGCTTACTCCCTTAGAACAAACTCCCAACAACTAAGAGTTGTTGTTGTGTCTTTCGGCTTTTCCCGGTTAGGGGTCGCCACAGCGGAACTCAGGTCCGTGAAGGATTGGCAGTAGATTTTTGTGTGCTAAGTTGCCGGCCTTGACCTACAACCTTCAACGAAGGTACAGCCCAATCACGCACGTCTCCACAAAGAAGACTGTCTAGCTGAGAATCGAACAGGACGTCTTACTGTGTGGCGACAACTCTACCGCAGCACCACCACCGCAGTTCCCAACAACTAAGAGTACACACTATCAAATCAGGTAGGAACTCAATTTCTGTCAGCATAAATTCAACAATCTCCTACATGAAACAGACTGGACACCCCTTAAACAACTACCCCTTAATGCTGCTGTACTATACTTTAATAACACCTTCCTTCACATACTTAACACACCAGCTCCCAAACTACCCCTTAATGCTGCTGTACTATACTTTAATAACACCTTCCTTCACATCCTTAACACACCAGCTCCTAAACTACCCCTTAATGCTGCTGTACTATACTTTAATAACACCTTCCTTCACATACTTAATACCCCAGCTCCCAAACTACCCCTTAATGCTGCTGTACTATACTTTAATAACACCTTCCTTCACATCCTTAATACCCCAGCTCCCAAACTACCCCTTAATGCTGCTGTACTATACTTTAATAACACCTTCCTTCACATCCTTAACACACCAGCTCCTAAACTACCCCTTAATGCTGCTGTACTATACTTTAATAACACCTTCCTTCACATCCTTAACACACCAGCTCCCATTCGTATGAAAAGAATCAAAAAGAACTTGGCACCATGGCACTCTAGGGACTGTAAACACCTGATGAAGCACCATGGCGCTCTAGGGACTGTAAACACCTGATGAAGCAAAGGGGCCTAGCCTGGTCAACCTAGAAACAAAACAAAATGAACAACAGAACACTCTGTAACAAAGTGACAAAACTAATCAACAGAGATAAGAAGTCAGATTATTCCCAGCTTCAACTCCAGCATAAAATCAACCCCACTAAATTCTGGCACTCCATATCTTCTCTACTTAACCTTGGAAGAAATGGACAGCACACCCTATCACCTGATACCCCTCCATCAGAAACAGCTGAAAACTTTAACAAGCACTTCATAAAATCAATTTCAGACTTACTAACACCCCAATGCTGGACCTCTCCCCCACCTTTCAACCTATTCAGACACCGACCCTAGGCCATCAACTACCATTAACTCTGTCATTACTAACCCCCATACTCAACAAAACGTCATACAAACCCCATTCTCATTTCAGCCCATACCCACTGACACCATTAAGAAACAGCTACAAAAACTAAAACCCTGTTCTACTTCAGATGACAATCGCCCCCCATACTACCTCAAACTGGCTGCTAACTCAGTTGCTTACCCAAACACTATCCTTATAAATAGGTCTTTATCCGAATCAGAAGTACCTACCATAAGGAAACAGTCTCACATCACCCCCATCCACAAAGGAGGTAACTCCCTTGATCCATCCAATTTCCGTCTTATATCCACCTCGTCACCCATATCCAAAACTCTCTCGAGAGAGGTATCCATCAGCATGTAATGCAATATCTATTGCAAAACAATCTTTTAACCAAAACACAACATGGCTTCCGACCTAGACACAGCACAGCTACAGCCCTATTGTCTTTTACAGACACCACAGACAAGGCCAGAGATGCAGGATGCTATACAGCCTCAGTATTCCTTGATCTCTCCAAGGCCTTTGACACAGTGTCACACCCCTTACTACTGAAAACACTGTCTAACTTAGGCTTCTCACATAACACAGTAAAATGTTTTCAGAGCGACCTAAAAGGATTGTAAACAAGCAGTGAAATGGTCCAACAAACTCTCACCCTTTCTCCACAACACTACTGGAGTCCCCCACGGCTCCATCCAAGGACCCCTACTCCAACATTTTCACAAACAACCTTCACACTGCCTCTCACCCTGGGACCCTGATTCAATATGTTGATGATTCCACCATAATATGCACTGCTCAATCACTACCAGAACTACTCTCAAAAACTCAACACAGTTCTTTACAGCAGTTGAATCCTGGCTAAGAAATGCCCAACTCTTTCTTAATCCAGAGAAGACAAAACTAGTATTCTTTCATCCCAAAAACACCTCCCTTGCCAGTGATCATTTCAACACCCTTGCATCTGGACAACACTGCCATAGAAATAGTGCAGGAAACAAAACTTCTAGTTATCATTGACAATAAAAACTTTCATTTGACCCCCATATACAGCAAAATATACAAAAAACTCATCTAAAACTGGGACTCTTATTTAGAAACAAACTTTTTTTACTGCAACCAAAATGACCCTTGCAAAAACATTTTTACTTCCTTCCCTTCTTTACGTTGCCCCTACCCTAACTAACTTACAAAGCTCTACCCTAAGCAAGTTGGAAGAGTGCTACAACAAAGTTGCAAAGTTTGCCACAAACTCTAAATATCACACACACCACTGTAAACTACTCCTAGAATTAAATTGGCTTGAACTCCCCAAACAACTTGCCTTTATTCAGCTGTCCACCTTGTACAACCTTATTTTCAAGCCTACTGCCTGCCCTGCACTAACCAGTCTAGTCACACCTTATACACCAAATCGATCCCTATGATAAGAAGACAAAAATCTCTTAGCTATCTCAAAACCCACAAGAAAACCTGGTCACTCCCTGTATTCATACTCTGTCTCTATACATTGGAATTCACTACCTCTAGCTATCAGGTCTATGCCTGGCCTAAACCAATTTCAAAGCCTCTTTAAAAAATCATCTCAAAAGTACACGGCTCTGCTTCTGCATAAAGCCTGCCTAATGTTCAGGTCTTCCTTCTTCGCTCATATTTCAATCCCTCACAGACTGGAAGGCCCCTCCTCCTCTCATATTTCAGTCCCTCACAGACTGGAAGGCCCCTCCTTCTCTCATATTTCAGTCCCTCACAGACTGGAAGGCCTCTCCTTCTCTCATATTTCAATCCCTCACAGACTGGAAGGCCCCTCCTTCTCTCATATTTCAATCCCTCACAGACTGGAAGGCCCCTCCTTCTCTCATATTTCAATCCCTCACAGACTGGAAGGCCCTAAAGCTCTTCTAACTCCTTATCTCCTTCTACACCATATCTTTAAGGTGCTGCTCAGGCTTTATTGCTTCTTTTCTTCTTAAACTCTCCCTCCTATATTTCTGCATCACTAACTTTCTGGCTATTTCTACATCATGTCTGATCAGAGTTGACTATTATCGTCTGTAATGTTTTAACTGTATAGAACTGTTTAGATGTGTAGTAAGATATTACATCTTGTAGCAGTTTGTTCTTTCAACTTATTTTTTGTATAGTATTTCCAATGTAATCATTATTGTATTGGATTATACTGTATTTGTATTGTACTGTATATGGAGCTTTTCTCCCCGGGCCTCTGATGAAAACAGATTCTGTAGACCCAGTCAGTCTACCCTGGTAAACAAATGTCAAATAAATAAATAATCATGAGCCAGCACCTTAGTTGGCTTAACAGAGGAGAGAGACCTGCAGCAGGGTCAGCCACAGGAATCTTATGCAAATATTCAAGGTCGTCAAGTACCTTACAGAAACTGTCTGGTCTTTTAGTTGCTGGTGGCTGAGCATCAGAAGCTGAAGATGCAGACTGAAAGGCATCCTGGCTTGCTTCTAGAACTGGAGGGACTGGAGAAGGAACTTGTGTGCCCATTTCCAAAAGGATGTAGCATCACTTTTGTACACCTGAAATTTGTTTTAATTGCCATTCAAAATGGCTCATCATGTTTTTGAATTGCTTCTCCAAAACAGGCCTATTCAAAAGGAGAATCTGGGGGAAGGGAGTCCTCTTCATCTGAAGAGAAATGAGCTAGAGTGCGCATTTGTGAGGAACAATCCAGATAACATTTAGAGTCCACGTCTTATTCATCCAAAGAGGAAGAAGAATCTTGAGTATGCATTAGTGGGGACTGAGGCAGCTGATCACACAAGGAGTAGGCTTCATGGCCATGATAGTTTTAAATAAGCCCTGGAAGAAGTCAATCTATTTTTTTTTCTTTAGAAGTTGAAGAGGAGGTTACATGCCCAGTTTTTTGTGTTTTTTTTTTCTTTTTAGGTGTGAGGTCACCTGAACAAGTCTCTTAAGGTTTGAACCCCTGGCGTAGTTCAATTAGAGTACCTGGAACATCTTTCCCAGACTATGGTTTGGGGAACTCAATTTTGTAGTCCCCTCTGAAATGATTAAGCATGGTTCCTCAGAGGTATCTGCCATCTTTAAGGCCTCAGGAGCCATAATAGCCTCCAGTGTGATCTTGGTAGTGGGCAACTGAGAGGATATCTGATGTACCATGGGTTCTGTAACATCAGTGGGTATATGTCTGACTCAAAAATGTTAGACTGAAAATAATCCTCTTCTGCCACTTGTTTTCCTATTATTCCTTGCTTATAGACTGGCTTCTAGCTCTTTGTTGTGCTTACTATCTTACTTACTTGCTCCCCTTCCTTCCCCTTCTCTTTTTACTCATATTATTCTTAGCTCTCTTCTTCACACTTACTATCCTATTATTATCTCTCAAAAAAGTATTTTATAACATTATATGATGTCATTGAGTTTTGTGTGAAGTTTATTTTTTTTTTATTTTTTTTTATCTTATTATAGTATAATTTATATAAGTATATTTATTTATTTTTTTTTTTTTTGTTACTGTCACTCAGCTTAAAACTTTTCTTAAACTCTAGTATGCTTGCCTTAAGTGTATTCTCTCTGGTTTTTCTTTCTCTACTGAAAATCTAAATGAAATGGATATCTCCAGTTAGACTAGCCCGGTCAACAAATGTAAAATAAAATAAAATAAAATAAAAATAAAAAATCTTGGGTTCTCTCGAGTTTCTTCTTTGACAGAAGGGTGACATTGGTTACTGGGGATACTGCCATTGTTGCTTGGGGCAGGTGTTTCAGATGCTGCATTTCATGGAAAATGTTAAGGGAGAAAGCATCAACCTAAAGTTTTTGTAATGGCAGCGCGTAGTTCTGTCTGGGCCTGAACAAAAAAGGCACTTAGTGTGCAAGACCTTGTGCAGAACTTGCCTACTGCATTCGTACTCATCCCCCCACCAGCTGACATCTAAAAAAATTTTCAAAACATAGCAAAAATACAACAAAGGAAGGCTCCCCAAAGGGGCACTTATTTGAAAACTGAACAAGTGAAGCAATACTACCAATGACCTAACATCCGACAGATGCATGACCTGCATTTGGAATGGAGGTCACAGTCTAGGAAACTTGTGAATACATCTACCTATATACTATGACATGTAAAAGCAGAGGTTCACACGTCGGACTTACACCCTCAGGAAGGTAAAGCTTTGGTATCTGGGCTGGACATCAGCAGACAAAAAACAATATGTTAAGATGGTGATTTCAGAGCATCTCGAGACCCTGTCAGGTACAAAACTTAGTGAGGCAGACAGCAACAGAGTCTGCCAATTCCATGAAGTCCAGTTTACCTTTGTCATCTTTTTTCTTTTTTTAATAATTTTATTTTATTTATCTGTTAACTAGGTAAACCCACAAAATGGACAAGAAACAATGCAGCACAACTCCAAGTCCTCCAATAATCTCTTCCTTTATTAAAATCCAAATGGGGTTGAGAGCTTTTGTCTCTCAAAGAGAGACTTCATCAGAATAAAATACACAAGGTTAAAATCTCAATACATACACCCTAGTAGCATATCATTGGATGGCAACAAAAAAGTCATAAAACTTATACAGAACATGTGATTTACCAAATACATCGCTTTATAACTCTAATAGTGCCCCAAAAATCGTGTTGTTTTTATTTTATTAGTGGTGGTGCTGCTGTGGTAGCGTTGTTGCCTCACAGTAAGACGTTGTCTGGTTCGATTCTCAGCTAGAGCGTCTTCTGCGTGGAGACATGCATAAATGGGCTTACCTTCGTTGAAGGTTGTGAGTCAGGGCTGATAACTCGGCACATAAAAATCAACTACCAATCATTAGCGGACCGGAGTTCTGATGTGGCGACCCCTAACCGGGAAAAAGCCAAAAGACACAACACAACAAGTTAATACACAGTACACCTTTAAAGTCCATCTGCTCTTTCTTTCAAAACTGGTTTAAGACAGAACGTGTCATTCAATCCTGGGAGGGATTTTGCAGCTAGCCTTAACTGCCATTGTAATTCTTTTTTGTTAAGCAGGTTTTTCCAGTCACCCCCTCTGGGTTCAATGTTGACACTATCCAAAATTCCAAACAAACTGTACAAAGCCTGGACGCACCACTGAGTGTCTATACAATGCGTTGTCTTTTTTATTATGTAAAGACATTGAACCCAGAGGGGGCAATTATGGGTCATATGAATGTCATACAGATCTAGTTAAAAAAATCATTTTGCATGACTTCTACTTCAAGTGGGTTAGCAAAACAGATAAATAATTATGATCTCAACATGGAAGGTTCCACAAAACAGTAGAATCTTCATGTTAACATTGTATTATGATGCATTTATTTGACAAATTCGGACTGCATCCATGGCTGCCACTGAATTATCAAATGTTCTGATGCAGCACTGCACTGCAAGGTAAAAATGTTTTGTCTTCTAGATCACCAAGGTTGTTATTTACAGTGAAAAAAAGCTCTAGTAAAATACTGGCACCAACTGCTGCTCCTGTCGTGTGTTTTTAAGATCCACTTCTGACTGGTTATTACGACCATGAACTTGGTTGCTTATATATTACAATTAGGTGGCCATAACATTGAAATGTAAATATTTCAGGGAAATGTGAAATATGGCTTTGAATGTAACTAATATAATCTTACCTGCTATGATTAGAGATAGACTGTTAAAATGTCAGGCAGTAGGAAGCAGTGGGTCTATATATTTAAACAAAGATTTAGAACTTCAAATACCATATGGTCGAAGTTAGAAAACTTCGAATTAGTTAAAAAAAAAAAAAAAAAAGACTAAACCCTAAACTAAGGCATGTTTTAGTGTTTTGTTTTTTTGGGTCACCCGGGGAACTAGACTACACCCCCACCCCTTAGCGCTTTAAATATAACAACTCTGAGACATAACTATAATGCGGTAAAGGGAAGACTTCCCTTTACTGCCCTGTAGTGTGATCTCAGAGTTGGTATATTTAAAGAGTGGGGGTTGTGGAGGGTGTAGGGGGGACTTGCCCCCCTGCTTTAACATCTTAGGTTACCTTTTTTTTCCCGTATTTGAAGTTTTCTAACTTCGAACATACTTACATTAGGAGAGATTAACTCAGGTTCATCATTGCTCAGTAAGAACAGCCACATCAGACGTTAACAGTACCACAGAAGGGCACTTATACCTGAAAGTGGTAATTCTATACAAGTGGGTAGCCTCAATTAAAGACTCCCACAAGAACTATGTATTGTTTGGAAGCTGTGTAGTCACTGCACGGGTGCAAGTACTGATGCTGGTTTCTGCAGGAAAGAATCCTTGCTGATCTTACTTGTGAGACATGACAAATGGTGCATCTTCCTCCAGAAGTGGATCAGCACTGCTGCTCCCTACAGGACATGGCAAAAACAGAAACTCTTACAGGAGAATAGCAGTGCTACTGCCGTAAGACTAGACAAAAACTGCAGCTGCTTCCTGCTGAAAGAGTTAATATTCCAGCTTCCTACAAAAGAGCATGAGAGCTGCTGCCCCCTGTAGGACATGACAAAAACTGCAGCTGCTTCCTGCTGAAAGAGTTAATATTGCAGCTTCCTACAACAGAGCATGAGAGCTGCTGCCCCCTGTAGGACATGAGAAAAACTGCAGCTTCCTACAGGAAGAGAGCAGTGGTTCTGCTCTTACAGGACAAAACAAACTGCCACTCTCTGCAGGACAGGACCAGCACTGCTGCTGCTTCTGCTGCAAGGAGGCAAAAACTAATATTTCTATTTCTGTTAGAAGAAGCTCAGAGTTCTGCATTCCTGCTCGATGCAGAACAGTATTAACATGGTTTCATACAGATGGTAGTCAGTGCTACTCTGACATTAACTACCAGACAGAGGATGGCCACAGTTAAACTACAATTACATCACAAAAACATTAATGAAAAAACTTACAGATAACAGCTCTTAATGAAATGTGAGTGGACAAAGTCAAATAGTACATGTTACAATCTACCTAGAGAAAGCAGAAGCACCTTGTTAAGAGGTGCAACTGTAGTAAACTGAAACAAAAAGTATAAACCTGTGCAATCTCTTATCTCTCAGTGGACTTAAAGAACAATGCAGGACAGCACTGTATCTATGCATTAGCCACGTTTCTTCTCCAGTACATCAGTGCTGTCAAACAGCACAATTGGCAACATGCCTGGTTTTATATAGTTCCTCTCGACAAACTGCACATTTTTCTGGAAAAAAAAAGTCATTTAGAAATGTTGTGCAGCTGGCTAATTCACAAAGGCCATTCAACATTTATGTAGGATTTCAATAGGAAAATCTTCAGCCATTTGCCTTTATCTCCTATCCAGCACTTCGCCACCCATTTTCAGCAGGACTCCATCATAAATTAACTTTTTTTCGCTATGTAATGAAAGGAGCCAAAAACTGATCCCAGATCTCGCCTGCCAAACATAACTCTGTTGTAAGAATACGTGCAACATTCTGCTAACTGTAATGCAAAAGAATTCAAGGAACTGAAAAATCTAAAAGCAAAACAGAAAAAAAAGTTTCTCATGTGGCAGGAAGCAGAACGGCAGGAAAAAAGAACCATAAGGGAAGGAGAGAAGAGCTGATGTACATGTTAACTTCTTCATGCCTGTTCTCACAGTAAGCCTGTGCATATCTGACATATTAGCTCTGACTTGTAAGCCTAAACATATCTGCCCTCTCTCCTATGTTTGTGAGCATCCGCTGTATATGCTGCATTTGTTCTGTTTTGTATGTTTATGTAAGTCTACTGCTCTACATCGAAAGAGCACTTCTTCGAAATAGAGCAGGAGACCCACACTTCAGCGAAAGTTCACCAACGAAAGTGCACTTTTGCTGAAGTCTAGTTCCCCAGGTGACCTAAACAAACAAAACAAAACACACCCTCTACTTAAATATGCCAACTCTGAGATCGCTGTAGTGTCACTGCCGAAGTGAATGTTCGAAGTTTCACTACTTTGAACAAGTGGACTCGGTGAAGTGGGTTCAAAGAAGTGAAACTTCAAACATATGCACGGATCCCGTTTATATATACCTGCCACATTTGAATTGTCTAACTTCATTGCAATCAGTGTAATCAAAGCAATGCGACAGTCCCCAAGCAGTTGGTACATTAAAAGTCCAAATGGGGAGCACATTATACCAGACAGGGCATCTCCTATTGCACAGTCTATATTGTTCCAACTCTTTTAGGAGTTGGTTCTCTACAACATTCAATCTCCTTATTGCTAGTTTACTACTTTTGCCTTACAACTACCATCATATCAGTTACATTATTTTTAAAAACCTACACAGGTTTCTGTGATAAACATTATTTACACTACTGCGGTTTGAAACTACTGTAAACATGTATATCTTAGTTTTAGAAAATATATTTTATTTGTAATGAGGTTGCGGGAGAAAAGAGCCTCCTGAGTCCTACTCCACTTAACCTGCTTAAAGTACCCTCACGAGACAGCTCTGAAATGTCCCCACAATGCACCTCTTGTGCTTACACAGCAGATGAAGGTACACAGCTGTTGTAACCTATCAGCTGTGCATGTTAGTAAAGCATAAACTAACAGGACAATGCCTTAGCGCAGCGACCCTTCACCCGTTAGTGTCCGCAGCTGTAACAGTTAGGTTCTCAGTAGAGAGACTAGGGGTACGCACTATCCTAGGGATGCAGGAAACAGCAGTTTGTGCATCAGCCGTGGAGGAAGCATTACTTACTTAATTTATATTAACCGGGTTGGTCTGGGTGGGCAGGTGCCCTTTTTCAGCAGAGACCCAAGGAGAAAAGCTCCAATTTTTACAATAAATAAAGTTTTTACACATACAATCAATACAGCATTTAAAGATACAGTCAAGAGGCGGTACATGCAGCAAGAAGAGATTAAAATGTATTTATAATGTACGAAGAGGAGAAAAATTAAACATAGAAAGTTACTACTGTGTGCCTTACAAGCACAGTATGAACACTGACAATCAATACATTGGAATGGGAAATTACTAACCTATGCATAAGTGTAGTGAGGCATACAGGGAGTATTGACAAATTATACATAAGCAGGACATGGTACAACCCACTCCAAAGACTGCATATCACACCAATTCTTGTGAGCAATTACATTCCCCAAAAAAATAAGCATGTGACCATTCACCTTCCGAATAAACCCAAACATTTCCTTTAAAGCAACCATAAGACAAGCTCACTGGTATGGAGGCTGGACATTGGCTTGTACAGTCAGCAAGCAGAGACTACCCAGCATCCCAGGAACCAGAATGACAGCCAGGATGGGAGCTGTAAGATACCACCGAGCAGCCAACTGCTGTGCTGTTAGCTTGGAGGTCATGACATTGAGAGCAGATAAAAGAGCAGTTCTACTGGGCTGAAACACCATGGGAGAGGAGCTAACCTTTCAGTGGGTCAGGGTGGTACACTGACCCCTTCAAACATTGGTAGAAAGGGTGAAGTACTAATGCATGATGGACTCCAGTACCTTATGCAGCTTTCGGCTTACACAAAGACTGTACAGCATGCATTTCTAATTGTCTCCATCACAGCCCCAGCTGTGCCATTTCTGTCCGTTTATACATGGTGTGAGGAAGAATGAAAATGTTATGGAGACGAGGAGTTTTAGAACATTTAAGACAGAGAGAGAATTTGCATTCTGGAAGGGAGTAACACTGATGAAGTAATCCTCCTGCAGAGTTTTCTTCTTATTTTTAGACATGCATATACATATGTTTAGGAACAGAGGGATAAAGTCCCTGACCACTACCTGGATTCAGCTAGATGACTGGGTATCTGTTGAGGCAGATGTGAGGACGGGCATGCCACTCAGGGAAGTAGGCCCATAATTCTCATGCCACATTTGCATTGTCTAACTTCACTGGAATCACTGGTATAACACAAAGCAATGTGACAAGTTGTGAGTGCAGTGTTACCTAGCAACAGGATTGGGTCACCAAGCCACTGATGGCAGTACCCTTCCATGCAGTTGTCTAAAAGAAGGGAGGGTACAGTGTCCCCCATAGAGACATCTGGCTGGTAAAAGTCTCCCTTCACCCAACAAGGAGTGGGCTTCGGGCAATACTAACAAAACCCTGATGGCTGCCTGCATGATGACTTCTGTATGCAACTGTTCCATGTAAAGAAGGAATGGGCTAGCCAAGATAAAGGACGGATGATTATTCTCTAGAAGTGGAGTGAGGGAGAAGCAGAGAGATGCACGTATATTTGTGTTATTCTGACAGCAACGATGCACAAGGAAATGCGGGGGGATGTAAAGTATTAATGAAGACTGCTGACATCTGGAAAACCAAGTGTGTGCAATACATCTAGAAACATGAAGTGATTAATAAAGAAAAAAAATAGTGGGCACAGACCCTACCCTCCAAGAGAATCCACAGTAAATTATATTCTACTATTATAATAATGGTATACAATATCTAAGGTAGCAAGTTTTTGTTTACACCGAAACCTGATGTAAGGAAACCATCAAAGTGCATATGCACTGCTTAGGTAAGTGGTCTTGTACACTGTCTCCGTGCATTGTATACCAAAATCAAACTATGCTCCATGAATACCACCTGAACACAAGAAAAATATATATTTATGTATTAGTATCCACAAGTACTACTTTGTGGAGGGGACGGCATGTGCTCCCTTTAAGAACCCCCTAAAAAAACCTCTCTGCATACCCACAACAAAAAATGTTGGAATCCTGCTTGGGGGCAGGTAACATACCCCCCCCCTTACAAAAATCTAATAAAGTAGTGCAACAAAATGTTAAGTTGATACAATAAACTGCCACTGACAAACACTGCAACATGTGCTTGTGAACAGCTCACAACAAGAACCAACAAGGACCATCAGATTAACTTGTGGAAAATACAATAAACTGCCATTGACAAACACTGCTACATGTACTTGCGAACAGCTCACAACAACCAACAATGACCATCACATTAACTTGTGCAAAATACAATAAACTGCCATTGACAAACACTGCTTCATGTGCTTGTGAACAAGCTCACAACAACCAACAATGACTATCAGATTAACTTGTGGAAAATACAATAAACTGCCACTGACAAACACTGCTACATGTGCTTGCGATCAGCAAACAACAACCAGCAATGACTATCAGATTAACTTCACTGAATATCAATCCTGCTACTGCCTCTTAAAACTGTATATCAACAGTGTTATGTAATATCATGCAATTACCTATGACTTTAGGCTCATAGTGAAGTACTAGGTTAGCTGCCTGTGAGGTGGGTGGCATTTTAAGCCTAGCAAATTTCCTTTTCAAAAGTGAGAATTTAATCCTGCAACTTGTGTCTCTGAGGTTAGCACCTTTATCCATTATGCCAACCCCAACCCAAGCACTTTCATTTATAAATGCATATGCCATGCTTGTACGTGACTGCACCATGTTAATTATTATGCATTCCGTTACTGTACTGTAAATGCATACGTAACACTTCTGCATGCTTGTACCATTTTAAATACTACTGGACATCTGTTACTATTTTGCAGAGCTTTTCCTCTGTGCCTCTGCTGGAAAGGGGTCATCATACCCAGTTACACTACTTCATTCAACAAAAGCAAAATAAATAAATGAACTAAATGGCTTGTAGAACACTCTCCACAGAGTTAAATGACACCAACATCGCTTGTATTTTTATTTGTTTAATTTACTTATGTAACATTTCTTTACCGGGGAACTCTGACTGGGCAAATTTGCCCATTTTCAGCAGAGGCCCGGGGAGAAAAGCTCCACATAACAACAACATAACAGTCAGTATATTTTAAACAATAGTGAAACAATCAGAGAAATTATAGTAATAAATCACATAACATATCACAGTTCAAGTTAGTAATACAGCTAGCAGGGTCACTTAGCAACACATATTTTGATAGTTACACCGGGTATCAAGAAATCATTCAGTGGAGTAGTGTCTCAGAGATAAAGTACAGTTGTGTATACTTATCATAAATGTAGATGTTGAGTGTATTCACTGTTGCAGTCATTACATTTGGGTAATTGCTGGCAGGTTGCCCTCAGTCGGCCTGATTAACAATGTCTTGGGTCCTGCGTCGGTTGCTGTCCCTTCTTCCATGACATTGGGTCGTTAGGGGTATAAAACATGCAGCCGATGCTATTACATCAGTTTTTCTTGCCCCAGATGTCAGGTGCCCCCCAAATGGGGAGCAAATAAAATTAAAAACACAAAATTATATCGCCAAACAAAAGCAAATACACCAAAAAGACTTTTTAAGAATAGTAAAAGAAAATAGAGGTACAGTCAGAGAAAAACAGGGGGCTGGAGGGAGGGTAACCAGGACTGCAACAGTGAATACACTCGAACATCTACATTTATGGTAATTGTACACAACTGTACTATGTTCTTCGTGTTTCACTGTTGCAGTCATTACATTTGGGTAGATTCCCAAAGCTACGGTTGGGAGGAGGAACTTACACAGCATTAGGACCAGCTATAAAGCCCTGCAAGACAGCAGTGGCAAAGCCAGCTCTGGATTTAGAAAAAATTGGTAAATGATAATGCCTGGTGAAAGTATGTACAGAACTCCAGGTAGTAGCTTCTAGGATGTCCCTGGTAGGAACACCTCTGAGAAAGGCTGCAGAAGTAGATGTGGCCCTAGTGGAGTGAGATCTGATCTCCTGGGGGATAGGTTTTCCATGGTGCTTATAGCACAAATGAATGCAACGGCTTATCCATTTAGAAATGGTTTGTTTTGAAATAGCCTTCCCCTCTGCCTCAGCAGCAAATGCTACTAGCAATTGTTCAGATTTTCTTCGAAATTTAGTTCTGTCCAAGTAGAATCAAAGTTGTCTGTGCACGTCCAAGGAATTCAAAATCCGTTCTCCTTTGTTCTGTGGATTGGGATAGAAGGTTGGCAAATGAATGGACTGATTAAGAGCCACACTGGAAACCACCTTGGGCATGAAGGATGGATTGTTCCTCAGAGATGCCCTGTCCACATGAAAGATGATGAAAGGCTCCACTGCAATAAGGGCCTGCAATTCAGATATCCTTCTAGCTGAAGTGACTGCTAAAAGGAAGGCTGTTTTCCAAGAAAGAAATGTTAAGTCTGCAGTAGCAGCTGGTTCGAAAGGAGGTAGAGTGAGTTTCTCCAAAACAAAGTTAAGGTCCCAGGCAGGGGTAGGAGCTCTCCTGGGTGGTCTCAAGTTCTTTGCCCCTCTGAGATACTGCTTGAGCAGGGGATGAGAAAAAAGGGGTGGTTCTGGGTTATAGTGAGCTGAAATAGCTGAAGCGTGGATTTTAATAGAGGAAAAAGACAGGCCCTTGTGAAGCAGCTCAGTTAAGTATTGCAAAATTGGAGGTAAATTGGGTGCTGCTGTGCTCATCCCTGAAGATTGGTTCCAGGAGACCATGAACCCCAAGGCTTTCAGTATTTGTCTTGCAGATAGCAGGGTTTTTGTGGCCACTTGTTTGAATTTACCAAATGAATTTGCCTCTCTGGCGTGAGGAAAGCCATCTGGGCAGTTGTATTCAAGCCTGCACCCAGGAATGTAATCTGTTGATTGGGTACCAATTGTGATTTGTTTTCATTTATGGTGTACCCCAGACAAGTTAGAACCTTTTTTTTACAAATGCCAGATTCAGAAGAATGCCCTTGTTTTCTGCCTGAATTAGACAATCGTCCAGGTATGGAAATATTTGAATATTTCTTTGCCTGCAAAAGGCAATACTGGAGCCAGGCACTTTGTGAATACCCTGGGCGCAGTAGACAAGACAAAGTGCAGTGCAGAGAACTGATAATGGAAGTAGCCTTCTTTGAAGCGTGGGTATCTTCTGCAAGATTCCGAATGGGATGTGCAGGTATGCTTCTTTTAAATCTGGAGTTGCCAACCTGGCATCTTTGCCTAGCATCAAAAGTAACTGGTGAAGACTCAGCATCTTGAATTTTGGAATGTCCAGAAAGGTGTTTAGAGCAGAAAGGTCCAGAACTGGACGCCATGATTTGTCTTTTCTGGGTACCAGAAAAAGCCTGGAAGAGAAACCTTGTCCCTTTTCCTGGTCTGGTACTGGCTGGATAGCCCCCATGTTTAAGAGGGAAAGTACTTGTTTTTGTGCCTTTGCCCACTGATTTGGGGGCAGGTCTGAACACCCGTATGGTGTTGGCAATGTGTGGAAATGAAATCTGTATCCCTGGGACACTATTTAAAACCCATTTGTCCTGGGTTATGAGACCACAGTTTTTTGCATGAAGAGCAATCTTTCCCCCCAAAGGGGCGGCTAACAGGTAAGTGTTGGTAATTTTAAAGGAAAGTCATTGAGACTGTTTACCATAGGGGGTGTCTTATTTCCAGATTTGGAAGTGGAGCCCCCCCCCCCCAATTGCTTAGTTCTGAGTCCCCTGGGACTGAAACCTGGTGCTTTTGGTGTGTCTGGGTTTGGCCTGATAGGATCTGGAAGGAGCTGGAAAGGACCAGTTCTTAGTAGGCCAGTGCCTACTAAATCTTGGAGGTTGCACTTGTAAGAAATCTTTTACAGTTTGCAAAGATTTAGCTTCATCTTTCATATTTTTTAAAACTTCTTCAGCCTTACAACAATTTAGCTTTAACATGATCAGGCAGAGATTGCTCCTTAAGCCAAGCATACCTTCTAAGCACAGACCCAGTAACAGCAGCCCTGCAAGAGGCCTTTAAAGAATCAAAACCACATTGCAAAGTAAGTTTTCCAACTTGTTCAGCAGAATGCAATAAATCCTGTAAATCTTTATTTTCCACACAGCTAGAAATCATCATTTTCTGTTCAAGTAGTCCAATAATATTCTGTTGATATTTTAAGATATGAAATTGGCAGTTTAAAGCCCTGATTGCCAAGGCTGCAGAAGTATAAACCTTCTTACCCCATCTATCCAGTGCCCTGGAGTCTCTATCAGAAGGGGTAGGATTTTTAGCAGTAGAAGCCTTAATGCCCTTAGGCCCCTGAGAAATGGTATCAGGATCTGCAACAGGATTTTTGAAAAGGAACTTGTGGGACTCAGGAACCCTGTTTTATCTGTCATGTTTACTAGGAGCTGGAGGCAGGGAATCAGGGGCCATACTGGATTCCGAAAACATATCAACAATGTCTAGTACAGGAGGTATAGCCAAAGGCCTATGCTGAGGTAGAAGAAGAAAATCCCTAAGCCTCTTTTTTGAATCAGAAAATTCCTAACTTTCCCAGTGGAAATGCTCCCTTAAATGATGTAAAGTTTCCCCAAAAGAAAAATCTTCAGAGGGGGAAGCAGAGGGAATGGAATCCTCTGCATCTGAATCCTCATAAGTAGGTATGGACAAGTCCAGGTCATTAGAAAAGTCAGAAGAAACAGAGTCCTGATCAGTAGTCAAGCTCAGCCCTAGGCCTCTTGGGGGGGGGGGGGGTTGACTACCCCTGA